>NW_006399979.1:3563313-3566771 GCF_000299155.1 Elephantulus edwardii | reverse complement strand
TGGGTGTGTCGGAGGCAATGCGATTGGCACAGGATAGAGCAGGGTTTAGGGCTGTTGTACATAGGGTCGCTATGAGTCGCAAACGACTCGAAGGCACATAACAACAATAATAACAACAATTTGGGGTTGCTGTGATACTGAATGCGGTGCCACTGGTGTGTCAAATGCTATAATGATTACCAACCACAGACAGTGTTTGGTGAAGCTGGAAGATTGAGACAGGCTTGAAAGCAGGAGTGGCATCCACTTTCTAAATAACACGTATCTGGAAGCTATGAATATAGAGAAACAATGATAGTTACAGAACAGAGTTCAGGTCTTTTCTTTATAGGGTTGCTATGAGTCATGCTCTACTCCACAGCACTTAACAACAGCAACAATTACATTGCTGAGTACTGTTATATATCTTTTAAAAATTATTTTATATTGGTAAACGTTCATTAAAATCACAATTAAAACAAAAAAGAAAAAAATCATTTTATAGTGGTTTGTTTACCAAGTTCTTATACAATGTGTTTCACTCTATTCCTCATTCACATCATGTTTCATATAATAATTTCCATTATGTTTTATAAAATTAATCACCATTTAGTCCAGAATGAAGGCTGCACAGTGAAGTGGACTTGGGGAAAGGGATTGCATACAATAAAAGGGTTTTTCTTTTACTTTTCGAAGAGTAGAGTGAATTGGGGGAGGAGTGGGCGGGGGGGGGGGGGAAGCACAACAATGAATGTATGGAAACCCTAATTCTTGTAAACTTTCATTAAAATTAATTTTAGAAGTACCAACAAACAGCTAAAATAAAAAAATTAATCACCATGTATGTATGCCCACCATTGCCCTGTCTTTTCAGGCCCCACAGGATCTTTTCCATTTCCTTTACCCCATCCCTCCAACAGAAAATTGTACCACTCTGATTTTGCTCCTATCCCTTCTCACCACTATGCTCCACTCCTTTCCTCCTTAGATCCCTATACATGTTTTACTAGTTATCCTTGTATTTTCATAATCATGATCTTATGCAGTATTTGTCCTTGTGAGACTGAGTTAGTTCACTCAGCATAATGCTATCCAATCTCTTCCAAGTTATGTAGAAATTTTTTAAATCATTTCTCCTGAGTGCTGCGTAATATTCCATTGTGTGACTGTATCACAACTGCTCAATCCATTCAGTTACGGTTGGACATTTGGGCTGTTTCCATGTTATTGTGATGGTGAATGATGCTGCTGTAAACATTGTTGTACAAATCTCTTTTTGTGTCTCAGTTCCAATTTCCTTGGGGTATATTCCTAACGATGGAATAGTAGGGTAATACAGAGTTTCTATGTTCAGTTTTTTTTTTAGGAAACGTGAAACTGCCTTCCAGAGTGGTTGCATCGTTGTAAAATCCCACCAATAGTGTATAAGAGTTCCCAATGCTTCACATCCTCTCCAACATTTATTGCTGCTACTGGGGTGACATGGTATCTGATTTGCATCTCTTTTAATTGTCAGTGATTTTGAATATTTCTTCATGGGTCTGTTGTCCATCTGAATGTCTTCCTCTGTGAAAAGTCTTTCATTATCTTTTGCCCATTTTCTAATTAAGATATCAGTCTTTTTATTCTTGAGACCTAGGAGTATTCTGTACACTTTTCTTTAAATTTTATTTTTATTTATTTACAAAATTTGAATACATTGTTTTTCACAAAAGATCCTTCCCATTTCCTTCACCCTACCCATTCATTGAATTAACCATAGAGTTGTAGTCTATATACTTTTGTTACAAGACCTTGGTCTGAGATGGTATGGCCAAATGTTTGATCTCAGTTGGTAAGTTTTTTATTCATTCTATTGGAAAAAGTTTTTGATGAGCAGAAACATTTAATTTTTAGAATTTTCCATTTAACAATTTAATCCTCTCCAGATTATACATTTCTGGTTATATTTGGCAGTCTCTTTATACAGTAGACTAGCTTTATACAGTAGAAAAGCTTGATCCTAGTTTGTCTTATATGAACATTATTGTTTGGGGTTTTACTCCCAGGTCTCTGATCCACCTTGAGTTGATTTTTATGTACAGTGTGAGAGGTGGATCCTTTTCAGCTTTCTGCAGGTAGCAGTCAAGTTTTACCAGCATCATTTTTTGAAGAGGTTGTTATTTCCCATTTGATAAATTTTATTTCCTTGTCAAATATCATTTGACCATACATAGGTAGGTCCATTTCTGAATTCCAAATTGTGTTCCATTGATATATGCCTGCCACTATACCAGTACCATGTTGCTTTGATTATTCCTGTGTAGTAGGCTTTGAGATGGGAGAGTACTATAACTCTTAATTTTTGGTTTTCAGAAGTGCTTTGCTTATTCAGGGTCTCTTTGCTCTCCAAATAAACTTAACAATTTCCCTTTCAATTCCCTTGAAAAAATGAATGTGGTATCTGTATTAAGATTGTGTTGAACATGGACATTGCTTTTGGTAGTATTTTCATTTTGAGATTATTGAGTCTTCCTATCCATGAACGGAACACATTTTCCCATTTGTTTAAGTCTTTTTTTAAAAGTATCTCACAGAAAGGTTCTGTAGTTTTCATTGTACAAGTCTTTTGTGTCTCTAGGTAGGTTAGCTCCCAAATATCTCAATTTGTGATTGACCACTGTAAATGCTATTGCTCCCTTGGTTTCCATCTCTGAATTTGACTTCTGGATATTGATCTTGTATCCTGACACCCTATTAAATTGGTCCAGAAGTTCTAACGGTATTTTATTGAGTCCCTGGGGTTTGCTGTGTACACTATCATATCATCTGCAGATAGTAACAATTTAACCATCTGTTTACCAACCACTTTTTTCTTTTTCTCTCGTCATATTGCCCTAACAAGTACTTCCAGTAGAATATTGGGTAGAACTTGTGACAATAGGGATCTTCATCTGGTCCCTGTCCACAAGGAGAATGCTTTTAGTCTTTCTCCATTAAGAATGATATTGGCCCTTCGTTTTACGTGTATACTTTTCATAATGTTGAGGAAATTCCTTTCTATTCCTATTTGGCTGAGTGTCTTTCTCAGGAAGGGGTTTTGGATTTTGTCACATGCCTTTTCTGCAATAATTGCTAGGATCTTAAATGGTTCTTATTATTTGCTTTGTTGATACAGTGAATTACAATGATTGTTTTTCTTATGCTATACTATCCTCGCATGTTGTTGTTGTTGTTGTTGTTGTTGTTGTTATGTGCCGTCGAGTCATCTATGACTCATAGCGACCCTATGTACAACAGCCCTAAACTCCGCTCTGTCCTGTGCCATCCCATCCCAATTATCCCACTCACTGAATCAATCCACCTCATAGAGGGCCTTCCTCTCCTACTCTGTCCTGTGCCACTCCCATCCCAATTATCCCAGTCACTGAATCAATCCACCTCATAGAGGGCCTTCCTCTCCTGCGCTGTCCCTCCACCCTCCCAAGCATGATGCCCCT
>NW_006399979.1:3558913-3559428 GCF_000299155.1 Elephantulus edwardii | reverse complement strand
AAAATTTAAGTTAGAGTAAGGAAGGCAATGGATTTATAACTACTCATGCTAATAACACTATATCATGTCATGGAGGAGGAATAGTGGAACTGTATCCACATTTATAATATTCTTCTTATGAAAACCATTTGTAGAAAATAGGAACTGCATTGGAACATGTATCTCTGGATTGGAAATGATCATACTGATAATATTTCTAGTCTTAAACTTAAAATATTATATTGTTCAAAATTATTTGTTATATAATTGCTTAAATTTTCCCCTCTTTTAACAACTGGGATCTAAAGGGAAGAGAAAAGACCAGAGAATGACCACAATTATTGGGACAGCTATTGCTGCCAGTTTAGGGTTTCTGTCAGGGAAAGGAAGTCTTACTCATAAACAATGCCGCCTAAAGATAATAAAGGAAGTCAGAATTGCTTCCACTGTGGAAAGCTGGGCCACTTCAGTAGACAGTTTCACAGACAAGAGCCACAGATAGGCAAGGGAGTAGAGAGGAAGCTCCCACTCACTTG
>NW_006399979.1:3551536-3558813 GCF_000299155.1 Elephantulus edwardii | reverse complement strand
TCCTGAGATGATTCTGAAATTCAGATGGGATAGACTTAAGGTCATATTTTGGTTGCCTTTAATTTGGTTTAATTTTCCTCAACTTCAGCTTGAATTTGCATATGAGTAGTTGGTGGTCTGTTCCCCAGTCAGCTCCTGGCCTAATTTTCACAGCTGATATTGAGCTTCTCCAGCGGTTCTTTCCACAGGTGTAATTGATCTGATTCCTATGCATACCATCATGTGAAATCCAGGTATATAACCTTTGTTTATGTCTCTTAAAAAATGTATTTGCTATGAATAAGTCAATACCTGTTGTGAATCCCACTTTGTCATGATAATTTTTTTTTTTTGTGATGAGCTGTTAAATTCTACTGGGTGGAATTTTTTTATTTATGTCCATCAGATATCTTAGTCTGTAGTTTTCTTTTTTGGTATTTGCTTGGTTTTGGTGTTAGGGTTATGTTTGCTTCATAGAATGTCTCTGTCTCTAAGAGTGTCACGTCTTTTTCTACTTTTTTAAATAATTGAAATACAATTTCTGATAGATCTCTTAAAGTTTGATAGAACTCATCTAATCTATGTTTGGTTTTTGTTTTGTTTGCTTTTTTTTGTGGGAGAGTCTTTATGACAGGCTGAATTTCTTCTTTTGTGGTGGGTATGATCAAGTGTTCTACATCTGTCAGTGACAATCTGGGTAGGGCATGAGTTCAAGGATTATGTCAATTTCCTCTCTGTTTTCAAATTTATCAGAGTGTAACTTTTCATAATATTCTGTTATAATAAATTTAATTTCTATTGTTTCTGTTGAGATGTCACGTCTATCATTGCTTAGTTGTGTTATTTGTGACTTCTTTTTTCCCTGCGTTTGCCAATGGTCTGCCAATTTTATTGACCCTTTTGAAAACATAGCTTCTGGTTTTGTTGATGGGTTCAATTGTTTTTCTGTTTTCTGTCTCATTGATTTTAGCTCTTGTTCTTGTAATTTCTTTTCCTCTAGTGGCTGTGGGGTTAGATTGTTGTCCTTTTTCTATTTTATGAAAGTGTTGAGTTAGATCATTAATTTTCCTTTTTTCTTCATTTTTTATGTGTTTGCCTATTGATATGAACTGCCTCAGGAGGACTGCCTTAGCGGCATCCCAAAGGTTTGGTACATTGTATTTTCATTATCATTTGTTTCAAGGAATTTGTTTATTTTAGTTTTATTTCAATACTATTATATTATAACACTATTATAATATAATAACAGAGTGTTAGTTAGCTTCCACATGGATGTTTTTATTATTTAAGCTTTATCCTCCTGTAGCAAATTTCTAGTTTTATGGCATTTTCCTCTGAGAAGATACTTTGTATTATTAAAATGCTTTAAAAATGTGTTGAGGTTTTCTTTGTTTCCTAATATGATCAATTCTGGACGATGTACCATGTACACTTGAGAAGAAAGTGAACTGAGTTTTAGTTGGGTGCAGTACTCAGAATAACACCCATAAGGTCCATTTAGGTGAATGTATAGTTCATATCTTCTGCATTTTTGTTAACTTTCTTTTGAGTTGATCTATACTTCGATAAGAATGGTGTGTAAAGTCTCCTACAACTATTGTGGTGCTTTCTATTTCCTTCTTCAGTTCTGTTAACCATTGTTTAATGTGTTTTGCAGGTCTATAATTTGGAGCCTAGATGTTGTCCAAGGTTATATCTTCTTGATCTACTGTGCATATAATCATTATATAGTGCCATTCCTTATCTTTTATGATGATTTTCATCCTAAATTCTATTTTATAAGAGATTAGTATTGTCACTCCTGCTTTTTTGTGGATGTAATTTGCTTGGTATGTTGTTGTTTTTTCCATCCTGTGATTTTGAGATTCTCTCTCTCTCTCTCTCTCTTCTCTTCTTAGTTGTTTCTCTTGTAGACAGCATATTGATGGGCTTTCTATTTTTTTGTCCATTCTGCTGTCCTTTTTCTCTTGTTTGGTTTATATAGTCCATTCGCATTAAGTGTGATTACTGACAGGCCGGGTTTATCATTGTCATTTTGCTGTGTTTCTTTCTTTTTTGTTTCTAGTTACTATGGTCCATCGCTTTCCTTTGGCGTCTCTGTGTGAAGGACTTCCCTTAAAAGTTCTTGTAGTTTGGTCATGTTTTCACAAATTCCTTAAGTTCCTTCTTTTCTCCAAAGTATGTAATTTCTCCTTCATATTTGATTATTTGATGAAGAACTTTGCTGGGGACAAGATTCTTAGTTGGCAACTGTATTCTTTAAACATTCTGTATATACGTCATCCCATTGTCTTCTTGCTTGTATGGTTTCTGCTAAGAAATGAAAACTTAATTGAATTGCTTTTTCTTTATAGGTGACTCTTATTTTTCTTGTGTTGCTTTTACTATTTTATCCTTATCTTTTATTTTTATGAATATGACTATGATATATCTTGATGTTTTTCCTTTTGAGTCTTATCTACTTGGTGGACACTGAGCTTTCTGATTGTGGATTTCCTTATTCTTCATAATATCTGGGAAGTTTTCTTCTAGTACCTCTTTCAAAATTTTCTCCATAATTTCCCTGTCCCTTTTTTATTCTTGTATTCTAGAATTCTAGTCATACATATGTTGTTCCTTTTGATGTCATCCCACATGATTCTAAAGTTTTCTTCATTTTATTTATATCTCATCTCTGATTTTTCTTCTAGTATGTTTTCATTGGACTTCTTGTCTTCCAATTCACTGACTCTCTGGTCCATCTCTTCTGTTCTACTTTTTTGTCCTTCTAGCACGTTGGACACTTCTACCATTTTAGTTTAATATTCCAGATTACATTCTCATACCTTTCTGGTTTTTTCCAGTCCTGTGTTGGCGGTACCCTCTTCATATTGTGATGATTTTTTTTAAGTTCTTGTACTACTTTATCTTTAGTTTCAGTTCTGTCTTCTATCTTTTGCATTTTGTTTCACAGTTGTGCAAGTCCTTCCTTGTCAATATATTCCTTTTGGCTCTCTGTCTCTGTAGTATTTGCTTTCTTAATGACTTCTGCTATTTCTTCCATCATTTGTACCTTCTTCCATAGCTGTTCAGATAACTCCACATCAATATATATCTTCTGATTCTCTACCTTTCAGGTATTCCCTTCATTTGTGGCTTCCATTGTTTCTTCCATTATTTGTACTTTCTTCTGTAGCTGTTCAAATGCCTCCATATTAACATATATCTTCTGCATTCTTAACTTTAGACTATTCATTGGGTCTGCAATAGTCTCTGTCTTTTTTGGAGAAAGCTTAATTTGTTTTTCCACAGTGTTTGAAGCTGCCTGCTGCTGTCTTGACATCTTGTGAAGTTTCTCTTGATAAATATTGGGCCATTCCAATTGTTTCTGCATAAGTTGTTTGTAGTTCTTATCTTTACAATGTTATTCATTAGTTACCAGCTTAAAACATTCAATCTATGGGTGAGCCACTCACTCCACTGAGAGTCATTCCTGGGAAAATTTGCTTTTCCTAAAGTCTCTCAGGTTCTCTCTGGTCTGCACTTAGCCCACATTCCTCCGTCATCTACAGAGTGGCTCAGTAGTGTGAGACCAGGTGCTCTACTTGAGCAGTTTCTGTCCAGGAGATTTCAAGTCAGCTCTCTTTCTCATAGCTCATTATTTCAGCTGAGAAGGTCTTTACCCTGCTTGAAGCTCTCTGTCCCAAATTCTCTTGTCCTGTTTGGCACCTGAAATAACCCTGCAGGAGCAGACACAAGTATCCTCAAATAGAAAGACCATTCTTCAGGAAAGTTTCAGACAATTCCCTCCTCCTGCACACACCTGAAGTGCGGCCCCTAGGAAAGGCATCTGTTTGTGCCTTCCCTCCTGAAGCCCGTCTTCCTTTGTGTCTGAGTGATGTGAGATCAGGGGCACCAGCTTAAGCAGTTTGTGTGCAGGCGGTGGGGCTCTCAAGTCAACTCTCCTTGGAGAAAGCTAAGAAAGTCTTTCTCCTGCTTGTAGTTCTCTGTCTCAAACACATACTGCTTAGAACCTGGAATGGTCCCACAGTGGTGGAGGCAAGGATCCCCAAATTTATTAGACATCTTCTAATTGTTGTCTATTCAGCCAGTATTCAATTTGCCTTCTACTTAAAAGTGATTATAAACAATCGAATGGGGGAAAACTCCAATTCCATCTGAAGTCATTTCCACATTGGAATTGACTGCCACATCGTAGAGTTTCCAAAGTTGTTGTCTTTATAGAAGTAGACTGTTATATCTTTCTCTCACAGAGAAGCTGGTAAGTTCAAATCACTGACCTTTTGGTTAACAAATAAGAACTTTGAACACTACACCATTAGGTTTCCTTCAGACAGTTACAGTAATTTTTCAATCTATATAGTATAAAATTTTGAGCAAAGAAATAATTTTATGCCATTCGCTCTCTCTTAATTGTTACAATTTCAACAAAGCTTGATAATTTTTGCATATAAACTCAAGAAATTAAATAAGATTTCCTTGCAAAATCATTTATGTATCTGCAAGAAAATATTAGCTTGAGCCTACTTATTGTTGTTAGGTACTGTTGAGTTGAATAAGATACATAATAACTGTACAAACAGCAAATTTGAACCTTGCCCCATCCGGTGCCATCCTCACAATCTCTGACATAGTTGAGCCTATTGCTACAGTCACTGTGCCAATGCATTCCACTGAGATTCTTCCTCTGTTTCACTCTCCCTCCACCTTTCCAAGCATGATGTCCCTCTCCAAGGAATAGCTTCTTCTAGCAATATGCCCAAAATATGTGAGACAAAATTTTACCATCTTTGCAATCAAGGAGTACTCTGCCTGTATCTTCTCCAAGACATGTCTGTTTGTTCTTTTGGCAGTCCATGAGATATTTAGTACTCTTCTCAAAAACCACAGCTGAAAGGCATCAATTCTTCTTCTGTCATCCTTATTCACTGTCTAGCTCCCAGATGCATAGCAAGTAATTTAAAAACTTATAGCCTGAATCAGGTGCTCCTCTGTCCTCAAATTCACATCATTACTCCTTAGTAATTTGGAGAAGTCCCTAATATCAGATTTACCCAGTGCAAGACATCTTCTGATGGTCTTTT
The DNA here is from genome assembly GCF_000299155.1 of Elephantulus edwardii. Taxonomy (NCBI): domain Eukaryota; kingdom Metazoa; phylum Chordata; class Mammalia; order Macroscelidea; family Macroscelididae; genus Elephantulus; species Elephantulus edwardii. The sequence continues at coordinate 3,553,750 of NW_006399979.1, read as the reverse complement.
GTTGTTTTATTTTGTTTTTTTTTACATTTATTTCTTTATTTTCTTTTCTTGTTGTGTACTGTCAAATGGGATCCAACTGGCACAGGAGGAAATTGACCCTCCTTCTCCAGCAGAGCACCTGGTGGGTTTTGAACTATGTACCTTTGGGATTGCAGTGCAGCTTCTTCACTACTAGGTCACCAGATCTTCTAACTGCTGGTATCAAATGTATTGCTTGTGAATCCAAGTAGAAACAGTTGACCAATCTTTTCATGACTGATTTATCATGATGTTGCCTATTGGTCCAGTGGTGAGAATTTTTGTTTGTTTGACAATGAGATGAAATCCATAGTAAAGGCTGTAGTCTTTGCTCTTCTGCAGTAAGCATACCAAGTCAGCACCAAAATTTTGTCAGCTAAATAGTGATGGTGAATCCTGATGCCACATTCCTCCTCACTAAGTCTAGCTTTTCAAATAATTAGTCAGTATACAGATTGAGTCAATATGGAGAAAGTATGCAACATTGACTCACACCCTTCATAATTTTAAATCATGAGGTATTTCCTTGTTTTGTGCTTTTGGCTGAGCTTGAATAGGTTGAACCTACTAGTATTTGACATTTAAAAAATTGGAGGTTAAAATACCTCTGGACGAGGCTGCCTCTAATCCACTGCTTTCAAACTAAATTAAGGTCAAGAAGAAATCATCTCTACCCCACTGAGAATTTTCCATCTTAAATTCCCAAACAAGTTGTCAGACATTTCTTTTTTTTTTTTTTCACACATTTCTTATGGCCTTGGATATAAACAAGATAGTTATGTTATGATTACAATTAGCAATTGATATTATTACTATAGTAGCTTCATTTATAAAATATTTCTTTCTTAATTAAATGAGGCATCCTGGGCTTTGCATAAATAATTAACATGTAAAGTAGCCTCATTATCAAAGATAAGATGTTTCACTTGTTTTAGTTGAGGATCTATGTGGAATGATTGGTTATTTTTTTTTTTATAAGAGTCAACAAGACCTCCTGGAGGATACTTGCATTTAAGGCTAAACACTTGTCTCCATTTTGGAGACTAGGTGAAGCAGGCTGGACTCTGTAAGATAGACTCTCTTGTTTTGGTTGAGGGTCTGTGTGTGGAATGTTTGGTTGTTCTTTATTTAAGCCTCTTGTTTAGAATCAACATGACTTTCTGGAGGGCCCTTGTTTTTAAAAGTTGGGCCCGAGGAATTATATTTTAATCCCTTGTTACTATATTTTTGAGGAACATTCTTCTAAGTAGTACAGCACTCTTCTGTCAATTTGCTGTATTGAGGTAGTCAGGGGTTGTTGTGATGCTGAATCTTATGCCACTGGGAGTCAAATGCCATAATGGCTGCCCATGGTAGACAGTGTTTGATGGAGCTCCCAGTTTAAGACAGGTTTGGAAGCAGGAGTGGCATCTGTTTCCTAAACCACATGCCTCTGGAAACTATGAACTTGAAGAAACGATGATAGTTATAGAAAGGCCTTTTGTTCACAGGGTCACTATAAGTACTGCACACTTTATGGCAATCAACAATAACGTTTCATTATGTACATGAACACTTGAAAATCAAGAATAACAAGCCAGATGCCATAAAAGAAAAACATTGATTTGGAACAGATTAGGAAGAAAATAGGTAAAGCATGAAAAGATGCAACCAAAAAGCTTGCCTGAGGTACTGAAATGTCTAAGAGTTTGCAAGCATGTACAGAGTCAGATGTTCTGAAATCCAGCAGCAAAACATTGGTCAGCCCAGCCACTGTAGGATGTACACATGTTCAACAGAAGTTGTGTTGTGTAAATAGACATCTTTATTTTCCTTCAGAAAGCAGAGATAAAAAAGTACTTGGAGGGGAAGTAGAAGGGGTGTAATGCAACAATGACTTTTTTTTTAGAAAAAGGAACAGACGAAGATAAGAATTGTTTAGAAGGAGTATATGATTAGGCATCATATGCAGGACAACAGCCCTGAGTAAAAGGCAAAGAGGACTTGGGGTGGGGGCTGACTGTGCAACAATAAATTTTTTTTAATTTTTTATTTTACAGAGGTTTTGGATTTCCATTCATTCATTGCCGCAATTTTCTCCCTTCCCACCCATCCCCACCAACTCACTTCCCCCTCCGAAGAGAGAAAAAAAAAAAGAAAAAGAAAAAAAATTCCTTCATTAGTATACAATTCCCACGTCCCTTCCCCCCACCCCCC
>NW_006399979.1:3540022-3544654 GCF_000299155.1 Elephantulus edwardii | reverse complement strand
ATGAACATGTACGGCTAAGCACAAATTATAACAGTGCATCTAAATTTCAAGTATTTCTTTGAGTTTTTTTATGTTTAATTTGTTTTATTTGTCTGTTTGTATATAAATGATGCTCATCTAGATGATAACATAATTATGATAAAAACAAAAGGGGGAATATGGGAAGCCAGTACTAAATATTTGTAATAAACTGAATGCTATTTAAAAAAGAAAAACAAGGAACTCATGCAATATTATTAAAAATTGGTGACCCTGGAGGACATTATGCTGAGTGAAATGTCTCTGTCACAAAAGGACAAATACTGCATAGTGCCACTGTTGTAAAATTAATAATTTTTTTTAAAAAGAAGAGCTCAGTCAAGGGATAAAGGAGACATTTCTATTTCATTGATTATTTTATTCCCACTGAAGAAAAAGAAGAAGAAAACAATAGAGATGGAATGATGATGTGATATTGACGATTGTCAAGTATTTTTTCAGGCTTATTCCCAAGTAGATCTTAAAAAAAAATTTTGTCTTAATTATGCAATGCTACTATAAGACAAATACCACGAATGAGTTCTTGTTAGATGGCTTAAGTTAGTGGAGAGTCAGCTGAGAGTACGTTCTGACTTGAGGGCAATGACTTTGAGTGCAGGTTGTAAGTTTATGAGGGTGTATGGGCGAGCAGGAGGCACATATGCACACTGATTTTGGGTTTTTTAAACGTCTAACCTTAAGAGCCAAGACCATTCTCAGGTATGTGTCAAGAAAGTGGAAAGTCAAATCAAGGTATTACTACTAGTAATTTTTATTCTTTTCTACCGTGGCTTCCATATGCCAAGTCCTGTGCATGCAGACAACCCCTTACTTAGGCATACCTAATGTGTTATCAACATGGATTTCTAGAAAAAGCTGGCGTTCAGGAGAATGAATCACAGACTTCCCAGAATCTAACTGGCAAAACGTGCTTCATAACAACTTTCTTATGAACTATAAAACGTAGCTTAATGAAATCATTGGCCTCAAAAAACTGCTTTTTTAAGTGGCCTTTAGAATCCCCAGATGTAATAACTAAAGTCAGATAAGACATGGCTGGAGGTAACTGCAGGTCATGTGGTTAGGTCCCAGGAGTGGTATCCGAGTTGAGACCACGTCCCGTGTATCTTTGATCGAAATCTTACTCTATCCTGTGTCATCCTCATCACGTCCTTGGTGCTTAAGCCCATAGGACTTAGCAAGCTGGGCGGAGACATAGAAAAGCTAACCTTCCGCCCTCCAGGTCCACTAACCCTCCCCAAAACTCCTCAGGAGGCGGATGTGAAGAGGGGTGGAGCTCATTCAGAGGGAAGTTGCCAGGAGCTAGTTTGTATATTTTAGGGTAGGAGGCAAACATATTAAAAAGGAGCGACGCACTCAGCACGCACACCCTGCGGACCAGCCGCACTCAGCGCTTATCCCGGCATTCCTAGCGCCGGGCCCTCGTGGCCCTGTCGGCTGCCGTCGTTCTGGGTTACTATGGAAACCCTTCTGCTGCCGCTATGTCCCTGCCACAGGCCCCTCCGTCGCGGGTCTTCGTGGAACTTGTTCCTTGGGCTGACAAGGGCCGGGAGAACAGCCTGGTGCCGCGCGGAGAGACGCTGCCTGGCCCCCACCTTCCCCTCCCTCCAGCGCAGTCTCATACTACAACCCGCGAGGTGCACGTCAGCGGCACCGCGGAGGTCTCCGCGGCCCCTGACCGGGCGCAGGTCGCAATACGGGTGAGCAGCACCAAGGGGGCAGCGGCCGAGGCCAAGAAGAGCGTATGTCGCCGCCTGGACTACATCTCGCAGAGTCTCCAGCAGCAGGGACTGCAGGTGAGCGTCCTCAGGGAGAAACTTCGAGCCGACCGCGCCAGGGCCGAAGCCGTGGGTACCCCGCGGGGTGCTGGTTTGGGGGCCGGGACGGGGGCAGTGTCAGCAGAGCGGATGCCTGATGACACGGGTGGGCTAAGAGAGCCACGGGCGAGCGGGATGGCCGCGAAGAAAGAGGTCGCGTCCACGTAGAATTTACAGCCTCGAAGACTCCACAGACTGGGAACAGACTAGAGGGTAGTTAGATTGTTTCATTTGTTCATTGCAGTTAACTTGTAAAATTAAAAACGCAAGTTTAGTGAGTTACTGCTTGCAGATGTTTTCCACAGATGGCTTTGTTTTTCATCATAAAATGTTACACTTGAAACATTGGATGTAAATGTTTGCTTTGTTCGTGTGCTCTTGGGTGCCCGGGAAGTTTTAACTTCCCTAGCTTTCAGATTTACTGAAGTAGTGCTCAGGCATTCCTGATACCATAATCTGGGCAGCTTCCTACTGTGTTAGACTCCACGGGGGGAAAAAATTCAAAACTATGCAGGTCAAATATGTTTCCTCTTTTTAACAAGATAGAGCCCTATGGGCCAAAGTTTGTGATTTAAGAAAGGTTCATGAAAATGCTATATTTTGCTTGTGGTCTGTTGCTAAAAATGCCACAGAACTGGGAGTAGCGGGAAGCACTTTATCCTTTATTTTAAGGATAAGTAGTTGGGCTGGAAAGATGGGCCATCTCCGTGTGATTTTATACCTTCTGAAAACCCACTCCACAGTGTTGAGTTTTGAGTAATGAAAATATAGGTACAGGCAACACAGTGCACTTTGAAAGGAAAGCATTTTTTCGTTTTGCTTTGGAAATTCCAGGAAGATCCAAAAATTTGTGTACAAAATATTTGTATCAGATAATAAACTGACAGAAAGACAAGCGTTCCTGTTCCACACTAGAACGCAGCATGCATATATAAGCAGTTCGGTATGGCAGGGAGAGGGGAGTATGTGAGGGAAATAGAGGAAATCCAAGAGAAAAAAAGAGAAGGAAGCTTGAACAAAACTTAGTGGAGAGTTTTGTGTGGTATATTGAGGAGTATATACATTACTGATGAGAATAACAACTTACTATTTTATCAATTTATTGTATTCCTGCCTTAGTTATGCCATATCAGATACCGCAAGGGATGACTTTAGTAAACAAATTTATTCTCTTTCAGGTTAGGAATCCAGAAGTAAAAAATTCAGAATGGTAGCTCTTGGGAAAGTTGTCCCTCTCTGTTGGTTCTACGGGAATGCTCCTCTTGCTTTCAACGTCTGGAGACTCAGGTTTCCATGTGTCTTTGCCTTTCCCAGTGTCAGGAGCTTCCTACCTCAGCAGCCAAGGAGACACTCCAGTATTAGCAATTATTTCTTGGTGATACTGAGGTCTTTTCCCTTTAATCTTTGTAAAATAAAAGTTATTACAGGCTACCTTCGAGAACTTCCTCTTAGTTTAAAACTGCTATGAAATTAAGGAGTATTGCTATCTTTAATCCTTATACAGCTATTTGATTCATCAGCTCATGAGGAATAATAATTTCATAGCTTCCATATTATATATCATTATATACTTGTATTTTGGGGAGGCACATTTTAATCCATGATAGCCTTTGACGAATGCCATTTTATTTAATATTCCTACAAGTTGCTATTTTTAAAAGACTTTTCAGGACTAGAGTAACTTTTGATAGATAGTTTTCCTATGGTTATATATCTAGGAAGTGGCAGAAGCTTTCATTCCAAGATCTGTGACCTCTTGGTCTATGCTTTTTTTTTTTTTCCAACAATGGTTTATTGTGCTTGGTCTATGCTTTTAATAACTGCAATATGTTGCTTCATTATTTTCTTAAAAGTGAGTGTTTGAGAGTTCAGGTAGAGAGATATAGTACAGTTACTAATGATACTACTTGCTATGCATCAGAGAGCTGGACAATGACTAGGGATGATAGAAGGAGAATTGGTGCTTTTGAGCTGTGGTGCTGGGGAATAGTATTGAATATATCATAGACTGCTAAGAGAACAAACAAGTTCATCCTGGAGAAGGTGAAAACAGGCTGCTTCTTGGAGGCAAGGATTCTGAAGCTTCGTCTGATATACTTTGGACATGCTGCAAGGAGGGACCAGTCCTTGGAGAGGGCTGTCATGCTTGGGAGGGTGGAGGGACAGCACAGGAGAGGAAGACCCTTGATTAGATGGATTGATTCAGTGACTGGGGTAGTGGGAGTAGGTGTGTCAGAGACAGTGGTATTGGTGCAGGATAGAGCAGGGTTTAGGGCTATTGTACAGAGGATCGCTGTGAGTCACAGGCAACTTGATGGCACATAACAACAGTAACAACAATACTCTCCTTAAATCCCCTTGGTACATCACATTTCTGTGAATGCAAGTTCAACTTCCATCTGTCATTTGTCAAGCCCTTACTTAAGGTTTTAGCTGCCTACCAGAGAACCAGATAATAGTGTCAAGGAATTAATGGATCCTTTCTTCCACCCCTAAAACAAAACCAGCCTTTGAGTCCATTTGGACTCATAGTAACCTTCCATTCAGCTTGAGGCTCTGAGTCTTAATGGCAGCAGATGGCCTCATAATTCTTCGGGAGGGGGGGAAGGAGGGGGACCGTGGCTAGTGCATTGGAACTTCTGATCCTTTGATTAACAGCTTAAAAATCCAGTACACCAGAGATCCAAGATGGCGGCGGAGGCAGAGACAGCATGGTGAGCTGCGGGAGCAGTGAACCACTTAAAGCAGGGCCATTATGGCCTTCCACAGACTTCGG
>NW_006399979.1:3537459-3539922 GCF_000299155.1 Elephantulus edwardii | reverse complement strand
GTGAAGTGTCTGTTCATATCCTGTGCCCATTTTTCTATTGGATTATTTACCTTTATCTTATTGTGGTGTTCAAGTATTTTATAAATTCCGGATATAAGTCCCTTATCTGACATGTCATTACTAAAAAAAAGTTAATTGGTGGAGAGAAGGGAAGGAGAGGGCATAAAATGTGTGACTGTAAATGAATTAAAATCTAACTTTTCTGTGAACTTGTTAAAATCATGATTAAAACTTAAAAAAATTACTTTATTAAAAAGAAAGCAGAGATATACTTAAGAGTATTTTCTCTTGACTAATTTGTAATTGTCAAGGTAAAGATAGAATCATTAGTCTAAAATTGTATAGACAGGGAAGACAAGCACATAAACTTGACTGGGGAAGCCTCAATGGTTCCCACAGCATGCTTTATAAACTCTCCCTGTTCTGCCTGCATCATTTACGGTAGTAAAAGAGAAACATCTGGCAGCCTGTAAGAAAGCAAAAAAACAAGCCTGGAAAAAATAAGGAAAGGCAGGGAGGGAGAGAGAAAGAAAGAATGTGCTATTTCCAGTGCCTGCAGTGTTCTGAGATATGATAGGATGTTATCTCACTTCATTTCTGTATAGTCTGAATTCAAATGCTTGTTCTTTAAAAAGAAAAAAAAAACACAAGGAAAAAGAAAAGCCCTCACTTCAGACATTAGCATTAAGAAATGCTTCTTTCTCCTTCTTCCACTTCCTCACTCAAATCTAAACCTTTACCCATCCAGTGCCCCATAAAGTAATTCTTTAAAGATCATTAAGAAGCTCTGCTAATCAAACAAATCTCTGATAGCCTTGATGGTAGGAGGTTGTGCTGTCAACCCAGAGGTGGGAGTTCCAACCCATCAGCTGCTCCTAGGCTCAACAATGTAAGAACTATCTACAACTGTTGAAAACCCACTGGAGGGTGAGCAGTCCCGTAGGACTGTTTGACTTAACCAAAAGACCACATGTCTCTGGAAGCTCATATCCACCAGTGGAAAGGCAGTAAGAGGAAAGGCAATTTCCCATCCTTAAAATTTACAATTTCAGAAATCCAAGGAAGATCACTATGAATGGTCAGATTGACTTGACAGCAGTGACATTGAGAGCTTCCTTTAGGAACCAGTCAAAGGTCATCACATGCTTGAACTAAATGCAATGGATGTCTCTCCTCATCTTTTGTTGTAATTGTCCAGAATTTTTCATTTCACTTTCCTTTTGGCACTCATGCCCAAACAAGAAATCATCTTTCAGTAATGAATTAAGTTTCTGAACATATTTGATCAATTTTTGTGACTAATGTTATTTCTTCTATGTCACGCTTTATTTTGGAGATTGACACTGTTACAGAGTTATGCACTATGCTAACATTTTTGTAAAAGTTTATATGTAGTAAACTCCATTAAATCTTTGCACATCTGAAAATACTTGTATGCTGTAATTTTTGATGGATAGTTTAAATAAATACACTTTAGGTGAACTAAAGAAAAGTAAAGAAAAATACTGTGAAAGTGAAGCACATAATAACAAAAATAAAAAACTACAGCTGTCAATATGGATTACATCTCAACATCAAGAAAAGAAAAATGGACTTCCGAATAGGGTCATGGCAGAAAGGTGGGCATAGTTTGTCCCTCCCATCCCACAAAAGAGCTCCCATTCTAGATGCCAAGGGCTAAGTAAGCTTGTGTCAGGAGTTGCCAGTCATTTGGTTGAATGCTTAAGGCCTCGGGAAAAGACTGGAGAACTAAGGAAGAAACGTACTGTGCCCAACAATTAAGATATGGTGGAAGTGAAGTCAATGTTTTGGGAAGTGCTTCCAAAACAAGGGCAGCTGTCTGTAGATGTAAATACAATGGTGGTATGTAAGCCTAAACTTTTACCCTTAAAATCTCTGACTCTGGAAAAAATGGAGAATATGCAACAAGCAGCACAGAATACAATTCACCAACAAGAAATGGCAGAAAAGGAAAACCAGCAAGTAACTCACTGATGAGCCAGCAGTTGTGCAAACACCCTACCTAGTATTTACGGACAACTAGAAAATAATTGACATTTATATAGTAAAAGTTGTATTTGTGAATAAAACTAATATTCATATAAATACTACAAAAGTACCCCAGGATTAAGCAAGCTTGCATTGTGCATCTAAACAGTCTGGTTTGTATTAATACAATCAGTTAAAACAATGAAACTTTATGACTCTTTATCAAAGTTTAGAATTGCAGATTATGTTCAGCATTCTGTTGTTATGAGTTTCATAGATAGCATTCTCTAGCACAAGTGGCTCAATGCATTTTCTGAACACAGAGGTACTTTTCATGTTTATTAAAATTCTGTATTTTAAATTACATTCTAATCTTGCATAAAATATTAATGCTGTACTTTTATGATACTTAATAAAAAATATAATGTTTTTGTTTTTTCTCAAAAAAAAAAAAAGAAAAGAAAAATGCTTATA
>NW_006399979.1:3536098-3537359 GCF_000299155.1 Elephantulus edwardii | reverse complement strand
AGTGACAAAAAGGAAATACAACTGACAGCTAAGGAAGCAAAGGAGGATGGAGCCTCTGGGTTCAACCAGCCATCCCCACTGGACCCACCTGGGAAAACACTTTGCAGTCCAGAGGGGAGCAAATGACAGGAAAATATCTTCTAACAGAGCAAGAAGGCAAATAGCTTTAACCCAAGACCACCAGTAAGGTGATAAAGCGTCCTCCCTTTCCCCCTTTATATCTACGCCCCTGTTCAGCATGAAGAAGCCAGAGAGTCGGCATCCAATTCCCAAATCAATAAGACAGTTGGTTTAATTACCATTGGAAAATGCTTGTCATTCCTCTGTAGGATCTGGTCCCCTCTGGACCCTCATCATTTCCTTCACCTGCTCCCCCCACCGACCAAACTGCAGCTCTGCAACTGCATCCTGGCCCATCCTCACCTTTCTGCCCCCAACCCTCACCTCCTTGTACCCCAATATGTTTTTCCCAATAAAAAAAAAATCCAGTACACCATTCCTAACCCCAGAAGCTTTCAACTAATGATAAGAGGAGGTAGGGAAAAGACCTGGATTTCCTTATTCCTTAGGCAACACTGAAGCATGTCTTCCACACTGATTCTCAGAGTTCCTCAGTTGGTTAAAGATACAATTGTCTACAGTGTTAACCACTTGATAATATACCCATAAATGACTTAATTCCCTTCTTGTCTCACTTGACACTACCCTACTGATTTTTCTTAGGATTGCTTTCAAAATTAGCTACTTATATTTAAATGCTTGCTTGATGATTGGCCTTGTTATTGTTGTTATGTGCCTTTGAGTTGCCTGTGATTCACAGCGATCCTATGTACAATAGCCTAAACCCTGTTCTATCCTACACCAATCCCATTGTCACCGATACATCTGCCCCCATTTCCCTAATCACTAAATCAAGCCATCTGTTTAATCAAATCACTCACCATGATGTGGCACAAGATGTGTGTTGGTCATAGTCAACTAGGTGGCACTTAACAACAACATTTAATCAAAATCTTTACTCTCTTCCTTCCCGACATTTGCCATTGCGAGTTGTAAAACAACCCAGTGGTAGATGGAATTTGCTCCAGGACTTAAGAACAATAAATGACATAGTTGAGCCTCTACATCTTGTGGTTCCTAACCTTTATACTATAATTTACAAAGTGCTAGTCAATAGGCCTTTTATTGTAAGAACTACCTTCCCTCTGTAACTTGATTTGTGGCACTATTAGAGCCTCTACCTGGAATATTATTGCTTTTC
>NW_006399979.1:3534586-3535998 GCF_000299155.1 Elephantulus edwardii | reverse complement strand
TACTTTTATGATACTTAATAAAAAATATAATGTTTTTGTTTTTTCTCAAAAAAAAAAAAAGAAAAGAAAAATGCTTATAACAGACAACATCAGGATAGATGGAGAAAAATATTGATCCTGTAAAGGATGTCATTTTGTTTTACTTGGATCCATAATCAACATCTATGGTAGCAGCTGTCAAGAAATCAAAAGACATGATGTATTAGGAAAATCTACTGTGAAGAACCTCTAAAAGGTGGGAAAGAGGTGGATGCAATATTATTTCATATGTGTCTGCAAGTTGTACAATGAATAAGGAAACTGAAGAGACTTAATGGCTTAGAAAAGTGATGTTGGAGAAGAGAACTGAATATTCCATGGACTGCCAAAAGACCATGGAAGCTCTGAAGTCATAGTCTGTAGGGAACTGTCCTGCTAAAGTAAAGGTGGTGCCTCTCTCTTAGTTCCAATCCACCAGCTGCTCCAAAACACAAGGATGGTTGGTTCACAGCCTCTGAAAAATGGGTCTAGGGATAACTATAAATCTGTTCCAACTACAATGTTCTTTGAGAGGCAAGAGGAAAAATTTGTCATGGTGGAAGTGCAATCAGGCTGCTCCTTAGAAACAAGGATGGTGAAACTTCAACTCACATATCTTGAGTATGTTGTCAGGAGGGGCCAGTCCTTGGAAAAAGACATTATGTGGGGATAGGGAGAAAATCAGTGAAAGGCAGACTTTTAACAAAATGGAAAGACACAGTGAGTGTAATAATGGGCTTGAGCATGATGGAGATAGTGAGGCTAGTGCAGGATAGGGTAAGATTTAGATCTGTTGCTCATAGGGTCACTGTGAGACATAGGCAGCTGGACAAACAATATCACCAAACAACAATAAAAAGAAGGGCTAATACCACAACAAGATAAAGGTAAATAATCCAATTGAAAAATGGGCACAGGATATGAACAGACACTTCACCAAAGAAGACATTCAGATGGCCAACAAGCGCATGAAGACATGTTCAAAATCCCTAGCTCTAAGAGAGATGCAAATCAAAACAACTCTGAGATATCATTTCACCTCAGTCGGAATAGCAAAATTTAACAGAACAGCAAGCAACAAATGCTGGTGAGGTTGTGGAGAAACTAGAACCATTATTCACAGTTGGTGGAAGTGTAAAATGGTGCAACACCTGTGGAAAGTGGTGTGGCGCTTTCTCAATAGAGATACCATTTGACCCAGCAATTTCACTACTAGCATGTACCCTAAAGAGACCATAAACGACATCCAAGCAGATATACACATACCCATGATTGTGGCAGCTTTGTTCACAATAGCAAGGAGTTGGAAACAACCCAAGTGCCCATCAACAAACAAATGGATAGAGAAGCTGTGGTATATTCACACAATGGAATAATACTACACTGCCTTGAAA
>NW_006399979.1:3531974-3534486 GCF_000299155.1 Elephantulus edwardii | reverse complement strand
TGACAAGCACTGTGGCAATTGCACAATTAAAACAGACTTTAAAGGGGGGGAAAGAACAATGAACTGGGGAGGAGGGTAGAGAAAACAGTGCAACAATGAATGAATGAAAACCCAAAATCTCTGTAAATGTTCATTAAAATTAATAAAATTTAATAATTAGAAAAAGGAAACACTTGAAGCGAGTTACAGTGCCTAAGCACTGCATGCTCAAGAAGATTCCAGGAGTTTTTGCACCTCATCGGTCAGCGGGTACCAACAAGCTTGGAGAATGTCTTCCTCTTATAATATTTCTTTGGAATAGGCTCAGTTATGCCTTGACTGGAGATGGGGTGAAGAAAGTATGAATGCAGCGCTTCATCAGAGTGGACAACAAGATTCGTACAGACATCACATATCCTGCTGGATTCACGGATATCATCAGCATTGAGAAGACAAGTGAGCATTTCCACCTCATCTATGACACCAAGGGTCGTTTTGCTGTTCACCGTATTAAAGCTGAAGAGGCAAAGTACACGTTGTGCAAACTGAGGAAGATATTTTTGGGTACAAGGGAATCCTGTGCTTAGTGACTCATGATGCTTGAACCATTCGTTCCCCAGATCCCCTCATCAAGGTGAAGGACACAGTAGTGATTAATTTAAGAACTGGCATGATAACCGATTTCATCAAATTCCCCACTGGCAATGTGTGTATGGTGATTGGTGGAACAAATCTTGGCTGCATTGGTGTGATCACCAATAGAGAAAGACATCCTTGTTCTTTTTTTTTTTTTATCCTTATTCTTTTGATGTTGTTCACATGAAGAATGCCAACAGCCACAGCTTTGCCACCAGGCTCTCCAACATTTTTGTCATTGGCAAAGGTAACAAACCTTGGATTTCCCTGCCCAGGGAAAAGGGCATTCGACGTAACATCACTGAAGAGAGAGGCAAGAGACTGACAACAAAACGTAACAGTGGTTCCTGATGTGGTTGCTTTCTTGTGGATAGGAGTGGGGTTTATGGGATCTGGAGTGGTAGTCCTCCTTTTCACTCTTCGAGAGATTGCAATCTGAGGCTTCCTTTCCCTCACACATGTAACTCATCCCTGTGCTCTCCATGAGCAATTGCAAGAAACATTTGCAGCTGCCAGAGAAGACTGCTGTTCAAGTAACCGGTAAATGAAAAACACCTGTTATATGGATTTAAAAAATGAGCAGCAACAACAAAAAATCTTTACTCTGTTATGTGTGATTTCTGCCTTTGTGTAAAACTGAATCTTCCCAAGTCTAATGCTATTATATAACCATTACTATTTCCTGGTATTCTTAATGTTCCTTTATAGTGCATTAGGAGTTCCTAAGTGGTACATATGGTTAAGCATTCAGTTACAACCCTGAACATAGATTATGGGTTGATGGAGAAAGAGGACATGGCCATAATATCTAAATGACAGACTTGGACCAAGAAGCAATCCTCAGAACAGAGCAGGGCAACACTGCATGGTTCAAAATTGGGAAGGGTGTACGCCAGGGATGTGTCCTAACTCTATACCTTTTCAACCTGTGTGCAAAACAGATTATTTGAGAGGCTGGGCTCTATGAGGAGAAGTGTGGTGTCAGGATTGGTGGAAGATCTATTAACAATCTGCGTTATGCAGATGACACAACCCTGCTTGCTGAAATTGAGGAAGACCTCATACATTTGCTGCAGAGGGTCAAGGACTGCAGCCTTCAGTATGGACTGAGATTCATGTTGCTACTACTGCCTTTTTTTTTAAATTGCCATTTGCTTGATGTATATATTTTTTTCCTCATCCTTTGGTTTTTAGTTTGTCCTTATCTTCACTTCTCAGATATGTCTCCTGTAGACAGCATATTGGTGGATTTGTTGGGTTTTTTGGTTTGGATTTTTAAAATCCAGTCTGCTACTCATTTTTCTTTACTGGGGCACGTAATCATTTACATTTGGTCTTTTTTTGTGTGTGTGTGGTGTTGCTAACTACTTTGAGCCATCCATTTTTCAGTGGTGTATCTCTTGGAAGGGCTTCCTTTAGTATTTCTTGTACTGTTGGTCTTCTTTTTGCAAAAATCTTAGTTTATGCTTTTCTGAGACTGTCCTGATCTCTCTGTCATTTTTGATGGAGAGTGTTACTAGGTACAGGGTTCTCACTTGGCAGTTGTTTAATAATTTTGAATATGTCATCCTACTGTCTTGCTTGCTTTCATGGATTCTGCTGAGATGTCAGCACCTAACTTTGAGTCTATCCCACCTGAATTTCAGAACCATCTCAGGAACAGGTTTGAGGCTTTGAACACTAATGCGCGAAGGCCAGATGAGTTGTGGGAGGATATCAAGGGTATCATCCAGGAAGAGTGCAAACAGTCATTGCAAAGACAGAAGAGGAAGAAAAGACCAAAATGGATGTCAGAAGATACTCTGAAAATTGCACTGGAGAAGCCAAAGCACAGGGAAGAATTCAAGATACTAAAGAGTTGAATAGAAGATTTCAAAAGGCAGCACGGGATGACAAA
>NW_006399979.1:3524017-3530385 GCF_000299155.1 Elephantulus edwardii | reverse complement strand
CTATGAGGTGGATTGATTCAGTGACTGGGCTAATTGGGATGGGAGTGTCGGAGACAGTGCGATTGGCACAGGGCAGAGCAGAGTTTAGAGCTGTTGTACATAGGGTCGCTATGAGTCACAAGCGACTCGACGGCACATAACAATAGCAACAATGCTAAATCCTTGTTTTCTCTTGCTGCTTTCTGAATTCTTTCCTTGTCTTTGTTTCTGGAGTTTTGTCTTGGTGTTTTTCTTTTGGGATCTGTTCTATTTGTGGTTATCTCAGCTTCTTTGATATATTTTTTTTATCTTTTTTTCCCCCAATAACATCTGGAAGGCTTTCTTCTAATAACTCTTCCATAATTTTTTCAGTGCCTTTTTTGGCCTACTTTTCCAAAATTCTTGTTACATGTATGCTATTCCTCTTGATGGTGTCCTATTCATAATTCTTAGATTTTTTTACTGATTCTATGTTTCTGTATTGTTGGTCTTGTTATTCTGGATTGCTGGGGTCCCCCCCACACACACACAGTTTCTAGTCCATTTGCTGTACAGAGGTAACTCATGGTTGCTCTGATGCTAAACATTGTGACACTGATGTGTCAGATGTGATAATGGTTACTGATGGTGGACAGTATTTGGTGGAACTTCCCGATTAAAACAAGATTGGAAGCAGGAGTGGCATCCACTTCCAAAATAGCTTGCCTCCAGAAACTCTCGGAACATGGAGAAACAATGAAAGTTATATGAGTGTTCACGTCTTTCGTTCATGGAATCACTATGAGTCTTCTTCGCATCTACGGCATTTAACAACAACAGCATAGAGAGAACTATCTTGACCTAGTGGATAGAATATATGCTAGCAAACCAAAGGTGGATTATTTTAATCTGCAGCCTTCAGGCCTGGTTTTATTGTTTTTAGTCAAACATTCTTTTTATTTTATTTTAATCAAAGTTTACAGAGACTTTGGATTTCTGTTCATTCCTTGATGAACGCTTTCCTCCTTGCCCACCTCTCCTCCTCAATTCGCTTTTCTATTTGAAAAGTAAAAAAAGTAAATTTTCATTGTTATACAATCCTCCTCCAGTCCACTCCACAACGCAACCTTCATTCTGGACTCTTGTGATGATGGTCAAACATTCTTCTAAGTGGTCTAGCACTGGACTGTCCTTTTGCCGTACAGTACCTCTGTACTGTGGTTGCTGTGATACTAAACACTGTGACACTAATGTGTCAAATGCGATAATGGTTACCCATGGTAGACAGTGTTTGGTGGAGCTTCCTGATTTAACATGTTGCCGCACACTTTTAAATTGAGACCGTGCTTAAAAACACTTTTTTTTTTTTGCCGCCATTTGCACAATGTCTTTAAACAAGCTTAGAAGCAGGAATGGCATCCACTTCCAAAATAGCTTGCCTCCGGAAGCTCTCTGAATGTGGAGAAACAGTGAAAGTTATACAAGTGTTCAGGTCTTTTGTTGATAGAGTTGCTATGAGTCATCTAAGACTCAATGGCACTTAACAACAACAACATAGTTTCTAGTGCTTCATTGTTTTTAACTGCTTTATTTTATATTCTTTTTAAAATTTCTCTAGGGTTTGGCCTCTAGTTTCTGGTAGCTCTTCATACTTCTTTTTCCAGCAAGTGAAAACACTTGACCATAGTTCTTTTAAATTCTGTATTAGGAAGTTTTCACCTTTTACTCCACTAGGAAATCCATTGACTGCATTTTGATCACCCTTTTGTAGGTGACACCTTTCTTTGGTTCTGTGTGGGGTTTGAGGTAGTCTGCTTCTTCTGTGTCATTGTGGTGATGGTGTTTTTGTAGAAAGAAAAAAGAAAAGAGTTTTGTTGTATTCTGTTTGTTGGTGGTCTGATTATGGTAGACAATAGTTTTTCTTTGGGAATGTAAATAAAAATGCAGGCTTTGATTCTGTAAGGAGTTGTTTGTTTGCCTTGGGTGACCCAAAGTAGAACTCTTAAAATCTCCCTTGTTCTGCCCATGAAATGCCCCTCAAAAAAATAATCCACACATTTGTAAATACAAATAAGCACTTTATTCCAGAATATATCCACAAGTGGAGACTTTCTCCCTCAATAGGAAAGGTGGCAAGGGAAAAAGCCCCGAGCCCCCCCGCCCCCATTGCTTTTTTGGCTTTCCTGGGTGCCACTGTCAGGACCAGGAAATTGAGATCATGGTTGGTGGCTCAGAGGATCAGTCATGTGGGTCGGCTTCAGACGGGCTGGCTACTTTGCCTGCCTTTACTCTTTTTGTGTCATGTAGACACTAGTTAATTCTTTACCTTGCAAGGACAGATAAGACTTTACCTGGGGCATTTGTGTTTGCCTTAAGCTAAGACTTTTTATGGCTTGCTTCTGCTTCTGGCATTAATGGAGGTTTATAAAAAAAATGGGGTTTATGCTGTCTCTTCATTCCCCCCTGGAGTTATTATACTGGCCTGAATCATAGGCCCACGTGAGTGTTTGATTTTTGAGCAATTGGGAGGAGCACACAGGGCCTTTTTGATGCCCACATCAGGATAGTTAGCTAGGGAGATTAAGACAAGAGAAACTTTTTAAACAATTAAGACAAATTAAAATTTCTATATGATTAGTAGGATTCAAGTTGAATAATCCTTGAAAATCTGTTTTAATTGTCCCATTGTCACAGTGCTTGTCAAAGCTAATTCTGATTCGTTTCTTTTGTTAACATGTCTGTTTTTTTTACCATTCCCTATTACTTTTCTCTAAGAGAGATTTCACCCTGATTCATAAGGAAAAGGGGACGGCAGATTCTCTTAGCTACTTCCTGCTGAAAAGGGATGCTGTAGATTTCAGGGTGAAGATCTTCTCTAAAGGGCCCCTTTGGCAAAAGGAAACATGTATACGCTTGCTGGGATTGATTTTGGAATTTAGATGCACTGTTATCAGTTGTTTTTAGGGATATAGGTTCATATTCTTGGTGACGCATCATGGGACTGTTGCAGCCTAGAAGACACAAATTTAACTAACAAGTTAGAAGTATATGAGCCAAATATTAAAAGCAATAATATTTCAATTAGAGGTTCTAACAGTGGCACAAATCAAGCTGCAGAGGGAAGGTAGTTCTTAAAAGTTTTATTGACCATCACCTTGTCTATTGCAGTGTTAGGACTAGGATCCACTAGATGTAGAGGCACAACTATATTATTTATTGTTCTTCAGTTCTGGACTAAATTCCATTTACCATTGGATTATTTTACAGCAAAGGCCACATGCAAGGTAGAGGTGAAGGAAGGAACTGCTTATGAGGTTTTCCGTCAATCCCAACAACTAAGGAATAGCGGGAAGAGATGGATCTGAGAGGGTTTAAGACCAAATAATATAGGCTCTTGTGTTCAGGAGAAAACAGATATACTTACTAGCAATGTTAATGCTCACCCATTGCTGTTCTGGGAGGATCTGAATCATTGGAGCATCCTTCTTTGCTTCTAGCTGAGAGCTGGGGCCTGTCAGTCATGTGTTGTCCATGTGAACCTGATGTGGGCTGCCCTTGACCAAGTGTTCTTCAGATCTATACTTAAAGCAAGTGAGTGGGAGCTTTCTCTCTACCCCCTTGCCTATCTGTGGCTCTTGTCTATGACACTGTTTACTGAAGTGGCCCAATTTTCTACAGCAGAAGCAATTATGACCTTTATTACCTTTGGATGGCATTGTTTATGAGTAAAGACTTCCTTTTCCTGACACAGGCCCTAAACTGGCAGCAATAGCTGCCCCAATAATTTTGGCCATTCTCTAGTCTTTTCTCTTTCCTCTAGATTCCAGTTGTTCAAAGAGGGAAAAATTGAAACAAATATATAACAAATAATTGAACAATAGAATCTTTTAAGTTTAAGGCTAGTAATATTATTAATATAATTGTACAAATAATTTCCAATCCAAAGGGACACATGTTCAAACGCAGTTCCTATTTTTCGTAAATGATTTTGGCAAGAATACCGTAAATGTGGATACAGCTCCACTATTTTTTTCCCATGCCATGAGATAGTGTTATTAGCACGAGCAGTTATAAAATTCATTGCCTTCTTTACTTTAACTTAAATTTTTGGTGTTTTTATGCTGAGGAACAAAACCAACAAGGCTCCAATCATTGACGCTTTCATAGGAAGTATCAATTAAAACTCGTCTTTGCTCTATTCAACATTGTTTTTAATGTAGCTATACTTTAAGAAAGATAAAAGAAGGAACTGACAGGGAAGAATATCAGGATAACCCAAAGTTGTTACTAATATCTCCATGAAAACTATATTTTTGAAACATTTACTAGAGAGATATATTATTACTTAAAAACTTTATAAAGCCAATGAACAACTTTTAACAAGAGAGTATTAGAAACATATGCCCAATTGTTGGTATAATCTGCCATTCTGCAGCTTTGTTTTCATCAAAGTGTGGCCTTTTTGGATTCATCTTGGGGTTTCATATTTCTGGAGGACACCCACAGCAGTTCTAATCCTGTAGAGATATGAGCAAATTTTCACCCCCTACCTAGTAACAAATTCCTTTTTCTGTTCCTTATAATATATACGCTGATTTAATTCTCTAGAGGATTGTAATACTCAACATTTTTCAGCTGGAGTTTCTTCTTTTTCATTAACATTTTAAAAATTTAAAGTAAATAAAGCTTTTTGTAAAATAGTTTTAGGAGATGATATTCCATCTTCCCTTTTCTGTTTTTTTTTTTCTTCAACATAGTTTGTAAAGTCAAATTAGCCTTTTCTATTATAGCTTATCCTGCAATAATATAATAATAGCATATAATTTAGCCTGTTGCTCAGAAGTCAGTTTTAACTACTTTATTACTTTTACTATTAGTATAACTTGTATAACCCATCTTATTTGATAGTATTTAATTAGTTCATTTACCTGATTTTTTTAAATTACAAACACTGCAAAGCTGTAAGGTCTAGTGGTTTAATATGACCTGCTAAATATTGTTAAAACTTTTAATTTCTTTTTAGTTAGGGGCCACTGCTCCACCCAAATTGATTTTTCTGTTAGCCAAGTTAAGGGAGAGCGTGAGGAACAGTGGCCCTCATTATAAATTTGGGTATTTTATTACTTTTCTTAAAAGATCAAATTTAGGGTTTTGAAAACTAACAATTCCTTGTTTCTTTTTATTCAGCATCTTATTGGGAATTTGTAATGTTGCTCCTCACTTATCAGATAAAGATCTGCATTCATTAGTCAAATGATAGCCTTTTCCACATTTTCTACAGAGCCCTGGAGACATGGATTTTTACTCTCCCCCCCCCCTTTTTTTTAACCAACAATCTTTTTTTTAAAATGTCCTAATTTTCCACAATTGTATCATTCCATTTGAGATAAATTTAAAGTTCCTTTTAAAGCAGCAACTATTAGATTGGCTTGATGAGAACTAGTTCCAATGTCCATACAATCACACATATATTTATCTAGGGAAGCATTCTAAGTTTTTCATGGTTTAATAGCCGTTTGACATTCTGAATTAGCATTTTTAACAAAAGTTCATGAACCTCAGGCTGAGATACTGCTTTATTAATTGCATTCTTTAATCTAGATAGAAAACCAGTATATTTTTCATTTTCAAATTGTGGTGTTCTGATGAAAGATTAATCTCCCTTTTCTGAAATTTCTACTTTATTCCAGGCTTGCATACAGTAAAGCCTTACTTGTAAAATCACAGTGTTACCATACTGTAATTGAGCTTATACTCCAAGCCATTGTCCTTTTTCCAACAATTGATCAGCAGTAACATTAACAGGAGGATTTCTAGATAAATTAATTCTTTTCATATTTGTAGCTTCATTAGTCCACCAAGTTTTAAACTACAAATATGCTCCAGATTCTAAAACCGTTCTGGCTATGGACTCCTAATCATAAGGAATGAATCTAAATTCTGTAGCTAATCCGTGTAATATGTCTCTTACATATGTAGAATGCATACCATAAGAAACTATGGCTTGCTGTAATTTTTTAATTGTCTTATAAGAAAACAACTGATGTTGATACAATTGGTATTCTTGGGGTTATTTTTGATGGGGAGGCATATCCTGAATTGTTACTGGAAATACAGAAGCTCCTTTAAAAGTAGTCACTCCCACGGTAGCATAATTCACATTATTAAATAACATAGAATCTGCATCAGTTGCTGTTGATGAAGCTGTATTTTTACTTTGGTATCAAAAGAAGATGGAATGAATATACTGAGTCATTGTATCGAAAGGAATTGGCAGATACAGAAGAATTTAATGAAATAACATTTGAGCAAGAGCCTATGGTGATGAAGGCAGAAGTTCAAGCTGCTTTGAAGGAAATAGCAAAAAATAAGGCCCCTGGAATAGACGGTATACCAATTGACATATTTCA
>NW_006399979.1:3516122-3523253 GCF_000299155.1 Elephantulus edwardii | reverse complement strand
ACCAGCAGCCAGGAAATCAAAAAACGTATTGCGATGGAAAGTCTGCCGTTAGTGACCTCTCTAAAGTACTCAAGAGAAACGATGTCTCTCTGGAGACTAAGGTGCACCTGATACAGGCCATGGTCTTTGCAATCACTTGTTATGCGTCAGAGAGTTGGACCGTGACTAGGGAGGATAGAAGGAGAATTGACGCCTTTGAGCTGTGGTGCTGGAGAAGAGTATTGAATGTACCTTGGACTGCCAAGAAAACAAACAGATTCATCCTGGAGAGGGTTAAACCAGGCTACTCCTTGGAGGCAAGGATTCTGGGGCACCATCTGACATACTGTAAGGACATGTTGTAAGGAAAGACACGTCTTTGGAGAGGGACATCATGCTGGGTAGGGTGGAGAGATGGCGCAGGAGGGGAAGACCCTCTATGAGGTGGATTGATTCAGTGATTGGGGTAATCAGGATGAGTGTGTCAGAGGCAATGCGATTGGCACAAGATAGATCAGGGTTTAGGGCTGTTGTACATAGGGTTGCCATGAGTCGCAAACAACTCGACGGCACATAATAACAACGATATATCTTATTACGAGAACTTAATTTGTTTATTTTATTAGAAAGTCTTAAAATGTGTTTGCTTAATTTCTTATAAGGACTATAACTCTGTATGATATTGCTTAATTTTGGAGTTGGTGGTGGAGGAAATTTATCCTCTTTTATATTAGATTTACTATTATTCTTCTTTGAAGAGGTTTTTCTTTTAATTTTTTAGATTTTTTTTTCAGACCTTAATGGTTTTCGTGCCAAAGAGATCAACTCCTATAATTACCAAACTGAAACAGGAATCACATTTTTCTCTTGTTGAGCTTTTTATAAAGCTTGCATTGCATCTTGCCAAGATTTTGAGTTTAACTACTTTTTTCTACCAGTTTAAACCAGCGATAGTGTTTCTGCACATGCTGAAACAATTGCAAAAATGACTTTTCTCTTACTTTTAAATGGCGCTTAAGCCATTTTTAATAATGTAGTGTACTGAGCGTTATAGGGTCAGTTCTGGCTTTTAAACAATGTATAGCACAGACATACCGGATATTTAGGCAAAACCCCCACAGAGGTGCACAGAAACAGGAATAGCAGTTGGATTCCCACGAGAAAGAAAGGAAGAGTCAAGCCTTTGAGCCTCACCTTTGCAGGCCTGGCCATGGACAAACCGGAACGTCCCGCCAACATGCGCACTTGCAGAGCCACGCCAGTGCTTGCTGGTTCCCAGGCACCCGGGGCACCTGGGTTTTTATCATGCCACTGACGCCTTGTGGCGGTTCCTCCCCACCACCACCCTGCTGCAGCCAGAGACCTTTTTGTGTTTTGCCTTGCTTTTGGTGCCCAGGCGTGGCAGCTGTGGGATACCTTGCCCTGCCTTGGAGGAGGGTGAGCACGCTCGCTGGCTCGCTGGCGCTGGCTGCCGCCGTTTTTCTTTTCCTGTCTTAAAGAGATAGATATCAACCTTTAATTTGCTCTGCAAGATATGCCGGCTACTTACTGTTGGTTTTTATTTTAACGGTTCCATCTGGGCTCCTTTATACAACTTGATCTGGATGGCCTGGCAACAGTAGGACAGGAACAAAGACAAACAGACAATGTAGAACAGATATCAATAAAACAGCAGAGAAATCCCAATACAGTGTGCGCAACAAAACCAAAACTTGGAACCCTGTCCTTTCTCGAGTAAGGGCTCCGTATGATGGGAGCGACCCAGCTTTAGTTCCTTCAGACTAGACCGGACTAGAGGAACCCTGTCCTCTCCAAGGGCCTGAGCAGACGTCTCCAACTCGCCCACGCCGGAGCTCTGTCAGGCACATCTGCCCAGAAACTCGGGCTCAGGTTTACGGTTCGAACCACCAGATACATAGACAGAGACAATAGACACAGAGAGAACACTCACTGAACTTACCAGCCGGGGATTAAAACGCTTAACGTGTTAAGGATTCTTTGGGGGGGGGGCAATTCCTGGCCAATGCACCAAATGTTCTGCCCACGAAATGCCCCTCAAAAGAATAATCCACACGTTTGTAAATACAAATAAGCACTTTATTCCAGAGTATATCCACAAGTGGAGACTTTCTCCCTCAATAGGAAGGTGGCAAGGGAAAAAGTCCTGAGTCGTCCCTCCCCCCCCCAATTGCTTTTATGGCTTTCCTGGGTGCCACTGTCGGGACCGGGAGATTGAAATCATGGTTGGTGGGTCGGGGGATCATTCATGTGGGTCGGCTTTAGACGGGCTGGCTACTTTGCCTGCTTTACTCTTTTTTGTGTCATGTAGACACTAGTTAATTCTTTACTTTGCAAGGACAGATAAGACTTTAACTGGGGCATTGTGTTTGCCTTAAGCTAAGACTTTTTATGGCTTGCTTCTGCTTCTGGCATTAATGGGGGTTTATAAAAAAAATGGGGTTTATGCTGTCTCTTCACTCTCAAGTCCTCTCTGTCTGAGTCACAGGGTGTGATTACCTGGCTAGGTCATTAGCATGAGGTGTGACTTCCCAGAGCTCCTTTCATCAGAGAGTCATAGTATGAGTCTTAGGCCAGGCTGAGACCTTGGGGATGAGGACCCTAGTGGGGATGCCAATGGGAATGCTTATCTATCTGGGCTTATTGAGGAGGTGGGGCGTCCCAGAACTTTGCTCTTACATGATCTGAGTGTAGGTCTCAGTCTGCGCAAGAGTCTTTGTGTGGCTGTGTCCTAGTAATAACAGATGTCCTCTTCTCTAGGTCTTTCAGAACAGAAGATCAAGGTCTCAGGTAGTGCTGCTTGATGTCTGGGGTGGGCGGAGTAAGTTCTATCTTACAAGAACAAGAGCTCTGTTAATAACAAAAATAGCAAAGATTATTTTTCATTTATATTTCCTAAAATTGTGTTTTTAGTGATTTTCTTTTTGTTTTATTTACTTGTCAAATAAATTAGGAATAAATAAGCCAAAGAGAGACTTTAAAATATGGAAGAAAGATATATTTGTTTTAAACAAATCTTGAATGATTTGAGTTTTATGACAATAAAATGAAAAAGCTGATCTCAAGCCATAAGAACCATTTTTATTTTAATTATTTGTATTCTGAAGTTCCTATAATGAGCAAGTATTGCTTTCATAATAAAATCTTTCCATTTCACTGGATTAATAGACATTATCAGACTTTGAATAGAATTTGAATTTATATCTCAGGTTAAATCTTTGAAAATTTTTCTTTGTGTCAAACTGCTGTGAATTAGTTAATATTTTAAAATACAGTTACAGTTGCATTCCTTACAAAATAGTTTATAATTAAAGCATTACTAGACAAAATTACTAGCAGGGTGCGTTTTGTTTAAAGATACTTTGAAGACTTAAAGAATTAGAAAATGTAATTTCTACCTGTTCCTCCCATCAGGGATCTCTCAAAAGTCCTGAAGAGCCATGTCAGTCTAAAGATGAAGGTATGCCTGATTCAGGCCACTGTCTATCAAATTACCTTCTCACCATCTGAGAGCTGAACAGGGAATAAAAATGGCAGAAGAAGAATCAATGCATTTGAATTGCATTGTTGGCAAAAAGTGCAGAATATCTCACTATCTTCCAAAAGAACAATCAGATATGTCTTAGAGAAAGTACAACCAGAATGTTTCTTGGAGGAAAAATTGGTGAAGTTTTACCTCACATATTTTGAACATGTTAAGAGGCTTAAAAGAATAGGTAAGGTCAGATCCATTGTTCATAAGGTCACCACAAGTCATAGTTGACAGCACAACACAGTAGCAGTAACATATAAAATAATTGGCACAATTTCTATGAACAGTGGAACTTATCCTTCCCTATTCTGTGCCATCCTTATCATTTCTGTTATACTTGAGCCCATTGTTACAATGACTGTATCAGTCTGACTCTTAGGAGGTCTTCCTGACTTTCATTGACCTTTCACCTTTCCAAGCATAATGTCCTTTTCCAAGGACTGGTCCCTGCTAATAATATGCCCAAAATATGTGAGATGAAGCTTCACCATTCTTGCCTACAAGGAGCACCCCGGTTGCATTTTCTCCAAGATGTATTTATTTTATTTTATTTATTTTATCTTATTTATTGAGATTTTAATGAAAGTTTATAGAGAACTTGGATTGCCATTCATTCATTGTTGTACGTTTTTCTCCCTGCACACCCCTCCCCCCGAGTTTGCTTTTCTCTTTGAAAAAAAAAAATCTTTAATTGTTGTAAGGGTGTATTTATTTGTTCTTTTGCAGTGTATGAGGTTTTCAGTACTTTTCTCCAACATTACAGCTCAAAGGCATCAATAATATTTCTGTCATCCTTAGTCATTGTTCAACTTTCAGATACATAGCAAATAATTAAAAAGACCATTGCTTGGGTTGCTCCTCAGCCTTTGGAGATGTCCTTTGTAGCAGATTTCCCACATTCAGTGTCTTTTTCTTTTCTTTTTTTGACAAAATATTATGATCTTTATTTCTATACTTTATGATCAACCCATAAAATGCATCTTTGGGATAGACAAAAATATTTTGTTTTCCCATAATCATAATGCTGCCATACTCAGTTCAGGCACAGCCAGTGCAACATTTTCCTCAACCCCATATGCTCCATTCCCTTTACCATTGATAATATGCCTGTGTCGTTTCCAGGAGAAAATGTCATCATCGTCTTTAGCAGTATTTTCAAAATACATTTTTGTTTTCCTAATTAAAGAAGCAAAAATATTCCTTCAGTTCAGTAATTTGATAGTATCTTATTCCTGCCATATGAGACACAATCGTTTAATAATTGTGTGGGTGTTATTTCTCATGTTTTTTCTTTACCAGCAATGTAAGACCCTCTGCATAGTTCATTCTTGGTGAATGAAGGAAAGTATATAGTCAGCCTTTACAAAGGGAATCTGAGAGGGGCAAAAGCTATAACCATCAATATCACTCAAGAAAGAAGAAAACAGATGTACAAATAACTGAGCTAATAAACAAAACTAGTAAAAGCCATATTCTGAAAGAAGCATGGCTGTGGAAGAGTTGCCATTCTTACTTAAGGACTTGGAAAAAACAGAGTTTTGGACACAATCACTCAATACCAGAGAAAACAACTATTTGGCTTCAACCCATTTTGCAGAGAGGGTACATATCACAGAACTTGGGACAGGACCTGGGCTACAATCCTTGGGGTTGGTGTTGGAGGATCGTGTAGTTTAATAGCCTTTGAGGGGATAGAGAGACCCAAAGACCAATAATATCACATGGAAAAAGGCTACGAGAGCAATAATATGGGTGTCAAAATTAGCAGGACTTCAGACCATGAATCATTTGAAATCCAACTTGTGCTTGCTCTCTCATGAAGAGTTTGAGATCTGTGCAGATCTTAAACATGTACATGTAAACATCTCCTTTTGAAAGGCAGAGTGTCCTCTTATTAAATCTTTTTATTCATTAGTTTTCATATCAGTTCTCCATTAAGCTAGACACTGCAAGCTATGTCACCTAGCTTCTAATTTGGACATGGCACTAATATTTCACATACAACTGGAAGAAGAATTTAGGATGGTATAAAGATGGACAGTGCTGTTAAACTGTTTTCTGTTCTTTCTCACAGTGATCTTATCAGGCAACTAAGCAGGGTTTTCTAGGCTGTAAATCTTTATGGGAGCAGACTGTGACATCTTTCTCACACAGAACAGCTAATGGGTACACAGTGCAACTTTCTGGGAAGCAGTTCTACGTTTAACTACTCCATCAGGAATTGATGGAATACAAGTTGACATATTTCAACAAACAGATGCAGCTAGAGAAAAGATTGAAATTGTCAATTATTTCAGCTTATTTGGATACACAGTCAACACCTTTGGTATCAGTCATCAAGAAATAAAAAGATGGCTGCAGGGTGGCTGGTGAATCCACACACAAGTTGAGGTGATTCGGCACTGGGGCAGAAGCAACAAAGTTCCCGAGTTCCTATTTTCCATAAAACTTCCTGTCATAATTGGTATAAATGAAATGCCAATTGTGGTAAAATCTCAGCAAATATTTTTAAATTTCTCAATTTACTTGAGATTATGTAAAAATTTTTGTTTGTGTTAGGTTATTTAAAAAAATTTTAACCTATAACAAGGAGAAGATAAAATAGACAAACAGGACCTTCTAAGAATCAAATCCCCATATACATCCAAACACTTCTCCAACAGGGTAAAAAAGGAAGCCACAGACTGGGAAAAAGTATTTGGTAATGACATGTCAGATAAGGGATTTATATCTAGAATTTCTAAAATACTTGAGCACCACAACAAGATAAAGGTAAACAACCCAATTGAAAAATGGGTACAGGTTATGAACAGACACTTCACCGAAGAAGACATTCAGATGGCTAAAAAAACACATGAAGAAATGTTCAAAATCCTTAGCTCTAAGAGAAATGCAAATCAAAACAACTCTGAGATATCATCTCACCTCAGTCAGAATATCAAAATTTAACAGACCAGCAAGCAACAAATGCTGGCGACGTCGTGGAGAAACTGGAACCCTTATTCACTGTTGGTAGAAATGTAAAATGGTACAACCATTATGGAAGGCAGAATGGAGATTTCTCAAAAAGTTGCAAATAGAAATACCATTTGACCCAGCAATTCCACTATGGGATATACCCCAAAGAGACCATACCTGCCACCCAAGCAGATATATGCACACCCATGTTTATCCAGCTTTGTTCACAATAGCAAGAAGTTGGAAACAATGTAAGTGCCCATCAACAGACGAATGGATAGAGAAGCTGTGGTATATTCACACAATGGAATAATACTATGCTACATTGAAAAACAAGGAACTCATGCAATATTATTCAAAATGAGTGACTTTGGAGGACATTATGCTGAGTGAAATATCTCAATCACAAAAAGACAAATACTGCATGCTGCCACTGTTGTAAAACAAGACTGACATTGGGATTGGGGGGAGATTGAGAAAGATGTATTAAATAATGTATACTAAACTGTTTAAAAGGGATATGTGATTAGGTATTTTTGTCATGATGGGAGTCCAGAGCAAAGGCTGCATAGTAGAGTAGACCTGGAGGGAGGGATTATAAAACAATGAAAGAATTTTTCTTTTACTTTTCAAAGAGAGGAGTG
>NW_006399979.1:3512461-3516022 GCF_000299155.1 Elephantulus edwardii | reverse complement strand
TAAAAGAAATGCTAAAAAAAATTAAAACATCAGGCAAAATATTTCTATCTGCATACTTTTTATTAAATTTATATTTCTAAATTATGTTTTGGAGTAACTGCATTTAGTAACCAAACAATGATTATATGTTTGTACCTTATTTTTTAGGCAGAAAATGTAACAATTATGAAAGATTTTAGAAGAGTGGAAAATGCATATCATATGGAAGCAGAGGTATGTCATTAAGTAAATAAAAGGGAACAGTTAAACAATTGGGAGACAAACTTTTTATTCTTGAAACTTAAATGTATAGGAGAAATGCCTTTTTTTGATAAATACTTTTCATAGTACTGATAGCAGTTTATCTTTCTCAAATTATTATTTTTAGTGTTATGGATCTGTAAACCTATAAAAGAAATTTGAAATTTATTTAAGAGAAGTTGTTTTAGAGTAGGGAGCTCTGGTGGTTCAGTCCATAGAGAGTTATACTGATAACCCAGCAGCAAGTCCTCGGGAGAAAGATGGGCAGTTTCCTCCTATATCTTTTATAGCCTCTCAAAATTTACTGGAGGGACAGTAACAGCAATGAATTTCAGTTTTGTTTTGGGATGTAGTAAAAATGGAGGACAACATAATTTAATCAATGCCCCTGAATTGTTTATGTAAATAGTGTTGATTTGGCAAGTTTTTGTTATGTGTTACATAAATTTTCATCACAATAAAAAAACACTGCCACCAATAACAAAGCACCAGAGAAGGTGTTCCACTTAATTGCCACCTGAAGAAAACATGGCCTTATTATAGCCTAAAGAGCAGGAAGCACTACCAAAGAGAAATTTCTATTTTCTTACAAAAAGCAAATTAATAGAATCATAACAGGATTAAAGTACTTCTCAATAATTTTTGGTTTTACAATGTAGTTTTATTGTGATAAATTAAGGATTATTTAAGAAAAAAAATCTATTAAACTTTTGCAGGAATTATACTTTTCAGTACACTCACTTAGTGATAAGATTTAGTTTCCACAGGATTTCTTCACCTTTTTATTTTAAAGATTCTATGGATCAGAATTTTGTTAGTTGGAGTATATTTTCGTTGTTATTAGATAGCAAGATTGTTATTGTGGTAGGACATAATCCATGGACTACCTCTCAAAAGGTTAAAGATGCAAGACAGGAAGAAAGGTATTCTTTTCCTATTCTAGCAAGTGCCTAAACCTGCCCCACATCCTGCACCAGAGATAACTATAATTGCTCATCACCTAATTTTTTGAGACAGAATTTGTTTTTCCCCTCAAAAAGTAACTCCATAGCAGTTGATGCTAACCACTTTTCTGAGCGTGCACAGAACACCAGTCACGATTAAGAACTGACTCACTTTGAACTGAACTGCCCAGGAAAAGAAGCAACTCGGAAAACACTGCTGTAATGTATGCACCCCATCGTGTCTAAGCCTCTACTGCAGATTCGATCTTGAAGGACTAGCTGTGTGTGCACTTAATTTTCATAACCCCACCTAGATGACCTAATTTTTCAGAATTCTTCATCTTCCTTATGAAAAAGACATGAAGCCTGTACACACCTGAATTCTTTTAAAACTGTAGAGTTTTATGTTTGGTTTGGTTTGATTTTTGTTGTTGTTGTTTATTTGTTTTTCTGGAAAAACTATGGTGTGTTTCCTTGTGCCCTCATTTTTCTTCATGGCATTTTTTTAAATATATGTGTGTGTGTGTGTGTATGTGTACCATCAAATAGAATCTGACTGGTACAGGAGGAGATTGTCCCTCATTCTCCAGCAGAGAGTCTGGTGTATTCAAACCGCTCACCTCTTGGCTTGCAGTGCAGCTTCTTGCCACTGGGTCATCAGAGCTTGCTCTTCATGGCATTTTTAATAAATACTTTGTGTATATAAAAGTTGTCATCTTTCCCTTGATCATTC
The DNA here is from genome assembly GCF_000299155.1 of Elephantulus edwardii. Taxonomy (NCBI): domain Eukaryota; kingdom Metazoa; phylum Chordata; class Mammalia; order Macroscelidea; family Macroscelididae; genus Elephantulus; species Elephantulus edwardii. The sequence continues at coordinate 3,514,105 of NW_006399979.1, read as the reverse complement.
TTGATGTTCTTATTGTTGTGCTGTTAGGTAGCATTGAGTCAACTGTGACTCATAACAACACTATAGAACAAAAGATCCAAACTTTGCTGTGTACTGCACCATCTTCATGAGCTCTGATATACTCAGACATTTGGCCTTTTCTTGGTTTTTTTGCAAGGACCTGTTCCTCCTAATGACATGCCTACCATCCTTACCTCTGATTGCACTTCCTCCAAGTCACATTTGTTTGTTTCTTTTGGCCATCTGTGGGATATTCCATACTCTTTGCCAACCCCACAAATCAGAGACATCCATTTGTCTTTAGGCTTCCCTATTCGTTGCCTAACTTTCAGATGTATAGGGAGCAACTGAAATTACCAGAGTTTGGATCAGGCACACATTAGTCTTTAAACTGATATCCTTGTTCTTTGATAGCAGATTTTTCCCTATGCATACATTTTTTTTTAATCTCTTTATTATTACCTCCATAGGTGTTGATTGTGAATCCAGGTAAATTGAAGTTGTTGACAACTTCAAAACTTTGCTTACTGGAAGTGAAGAGGATATGAAACAAGGACTATAGCCTTCACTATGGGTTACATTTCAACATCAAGAAAACAGAGGTCCTCACTACAAGACCAATAGTCAACAACAGAGGTCCTCACTACAAGACCAATAGGTGGAGAAAGGATTGACACTGTCACTGATTTCATTTTATGTGGGTCAGCAGTCTCTGACCTTGGTATCAGCAGTCAGGAAATCAGGAGATGTCTTGCCTTGGGCAAGTCCATCAGATACCTCTGCAAAATACTGACAAGCAATGATGTCAGTTTGAAGTCTGAAGCACTCCTGATTTAGGCTGTTGTCTTCCCAATCATCTACTATGCATCAGAGAGCTAGATAATGAATAAGGATGACAGAATGGGACTTGATGACTTCAAGTTGTAATGTGAGAGAAGAGTACTGAATAGCCCATGGACTGCCAAAAGAACCAACAGATATGTCTTGGAGAAGGTGCAGCCAGTGTGCTCCTTGAAGGCAAAGGTGATGAAGCTTCATCATTCATACTTTGAACATGTTACTAGGCAAGGCTTTTTCTTGGAAAGGAGCATAAGGCTTGGAAAAATCAGTGATGGAGAGGAAGATCTCTTACAAGATGGACTGACATGATGACTTCAGTAATGTGCTCTAGTGTGTCAGAGATGATGAGGGTAGCACAGGATTGGATAGGGGTCAGGTTTGCTATTCATTGGGTTGCTATGAGACATACTCAACTTGAAGGCACCTAACAAATATCATGATGTTGCCTATTTGTCCTATGATGAAGATTTTTGTTTTCTTGATGTTGCGATACATACTGAAGTCTTTCACCATCTGTAGTAAGTGCTTCAAGTCTTCACTTTCTGCAATCAAAGTTGTGTCATCTGTGTAACTAATAGGTTGATGAATCTTCCTCCAAGTCTCATGCCACGTTCTTCTTTTTTTTTGTGAGAAAAATTTATTACATTTAGAATTAGCCCACTGGACTCAGTTTAGATGATCCCAGTTTTGTTGGCAACATCCAAAGCATCATAATCAGGAGCAAGTCGAACATAGGCCTTCTTCTCTCCATCAGGCCTAATCAAAGTGTTGACCTTAGCCACATCAATGTCATAGAGCTTCTTT
>NW_006399979.1:3452666-3511291 GCF_000299155.1 Elephantulus edwardii | reverse complement strand
TTTCTAAAAGGAAAAAAGAGTAATTTCTATTACACTTGTTGCCATAATAGTTACTTTTAGAATTTAAGCTTTTTCCACTTAAAATTTAAATACAAAGGAATTTTTAAAATTCTGATAGACTTTAGAAAGATCCACTAGGCAAAAGTTATTTTGTAGTAATTAGAACTGGAAAAAATCTTTCAAAACTAGGTAAAGAGCAATTTGGAAGGATTCTAAATTGTGGGAATTAAAAGCTTAGGGATATGTTACAACACTTCTTGGATAGTTGTTTTTGCCTGTAGGAGTTTGCTTTAGGGGGAAAAAGAAGCAATCTTAGCAAACATAACTAGGCATCATGGAAAATTGGAATGCTTAGAGGCTACTGATTTTTTTCTAGGGACTGACCTTCCCAGTAGAGAAAGAATGTACTAAAGCTTCCTGCTTTATTATACAGATTATTAAAGACTTGCCAAACTCTGCTTGTCTTTCATTTTACTTTATGTTTTATTATATCTTGCATTTTCTTAAGAGCAGGTCTAATTCAAGTTGTCAGGGCAGTTAATGGCAAGGGAGGGAGGAGATTGTCCATCTCCCCGGAGCAGCTGGTTGATTTGAACGGTGTTCCTTAGGGATTGCAGTGCAGTTCCTTACCACTAGGTCACCAGAGCTCTCTAATTACATATGTGTATAGGGCTTTCTGTCTAACAGATGATATGGCCGACTGACTGGAAGGGATCCATATTTGTGCCAGTTCCCACGAAAGGTGATTCAACAAAATGGGGAAATTATTGAACAATACCATTTCTATTATATTTAAGCAAAATATTGCTAAAGGTCATAAACAAATGCCTGAAAATGACAGGGAACTGCCTAAAGTTGAATGTGGGCTCAAAAAAAGGCTATGACATTAGGTATAAAATTGCTAATGTGAGACAGATCCTGGCTGAAAGCAGAGAATAGCTGAAGAATGCCTATTTGTGCTTTATTGACTGTGCAAAGGCATTTGACTATGTGGATCATAAAAAATTATGGCTAACATTGAGATAAATAGAAATGCAAAACCTGTACCTAGATCAAGAAGCTGTTGTCTGAACAGAGCAAAGGAACACTGCATTATTTAAAATTAAGAAAGGTATGTGTTAGGGTAGTATCCTTTCCCAGTACCTATTCAGTCTGTATGCTGAGCAAGTCATTCATAAAACTGTACTCTATGAAGAAGAATGTTTTGCGATGGGAAAGTCTGCTGATAGGGACCTCTCCAGGGTAATGAAGAGCAATGGTGTCACTCTGGAGACTAAGTTGCATCTGATACAGGCTATGGTCTTTGCAATCACTTATGCATCAGAGAGTTGGACAATGACTAGGGAGGATGGAAGGAAAATTGATGCCTTTGAGCTGTGGTGCTGGAGAAGAATATTGAGAGTACCATGGACTGCCAAGAAAACAAACAGATTCATCCTAGAGAGGGTTAAACCAGGCTGCTTCTTGGAGTCAAGGATTCTTGGGCTTAGTCGACATACTTTGGACATGTTGTAAGGAGGGACAGGTCCTTGGAGAGGGACATCATGCTTGGGAGGGAGCAGGGACAGCACAGGAGGGGAAGATCCTCTATGAGGTGGATTGATTCAGTGACTGGGGTAATTGGGATGGGTGTGTCGGAGGCAGTGTGATTGGCACAGGATAGAGCACGGTTTAGGGCTGTTGTACATAGGGTCGCTATGAGTCGCAAGCGACTTGATGGCACATAGCAATAACAGCAACAATGAAGAAGAATGTGGCATCAGGATCTAAGAAAGACTCATCAACAAACCTGTATAATATAGATGACACTTTTCTTTCTGAAAGTGAGGAGGACTTGAGGTGCTTTCTGTAGAAGACTGCATACAGCCTTCAATATGGATTGTATCTCAGTCCCAAGAAATTTAGAATTCTCACCACTGGCATGTTATACTACATCACGATCGGTGTAGAAAAGATTGAAATTATCAAAGATTTCATCTTGCTTGGATGTATAATCAATGCTCTTGTCCCAACAATCAGATGTATTGCATTGGGAAAGTCTCGTGGTTAGGGACCTCTTCAAAGTACTGAGGAACAATGATGTCAGTGTGAAGACTAAGGTGTGCTTGATTCAGGTTATGATCTTTTCAGTCACTTGGTATACATCTGTGACCTAGGCAGTGAATAAAAGATGACAGAAGAAGAATTGATGCCTTTGAGCTGTGGAGTTGAAGAGTACTGAATACCCCATGGACTGCCAAAAGAACAGACAGATATATCTTGGAAAACATGCTGCCAAAGTGCTCTTTGGAGGCAAGGGTAGCAAAGTTTCACTGCACATACTTTGTTTGGTCCTCTTGTGAGGAGCGCCTACTCTTTGGAAAGGGGCGTCATACTTATAAAGCTGGAGTGTCAGTAAAAGAGAGGAAGAATCTGAACAAGATGGATTAACACAGTGACAACAGCATGAGCTCAAGTATGTCAGAACAGGACAGGACAGAGTTCAGATCTGTTGTTCATAAGGTTACTGTAAGCCACACTCAACTCTTCGGCACCTAACAACAATATATGATAGTCTTTAAGTCAAGATTCGACTGTAGGTGGAGTCCAGGAAGTTGGAATCATTAGACACATAGTATGTCAGATTGTCCATAAATATTGGTATATGTATTTGTGGCTATAGCTGTAACAAGCCCTCAGATTTTTTTGTCTAATATATTCCAGTGAATAGAGACTAAGGTGTATCTGATACAGGCCATGGTCTTTGCAGTCACTCGTTATGCATCAGAGAGTTGGACAATGACTAAGGAAGATAGAAGGAGAATTGATGCCTTTGAGCTGTGGTGCTGGAGAAGAGTGTTGAGGATATCAAGGACTGCTAGGAAAACAAGCAGATTCATCCTGGAGAGGGTTAAACTGGGCTGCTCCTTGGAGGCAAGGATTCTGAGGCTTCGTCTGACATACTTTGATCATGTTGTAAGGAGGGACAGGTCTTTGGAGAGGGACATCATGCTTGGGAGGGTGGAGGGACAGTGCAGGAGGGGAAGGCCCTCTATGAGGTAGATTGATTCAGTTACTGGGGTAATCGGGATGGGAGTGTCAGAGAGTTATATTGGCACGGGACAGAGCAGAGTTTAGGGCTGTTGTACATAGGATCGCTATGAGTCATAAACAACTCGACGGCACATAACAACAACATATTCCAATGTTCTCATGGGCAATTAAATATATCAAATAAGTTTAGATGGTAAGAAATGATCTTTCACATGTTGTTGTTAGGTGCCTTCAAATTTGGTACAACTCATAGCAACCCCACAAGAGATCTGAACCCTGTCATATCCTGTACCATCCTCATTATTTCTGACATACTTGAGCTCATTACACCAGTCACTGTGTCAGTCTATCTGATTGAGGCTCTTCCTCCCTTTCACCAACCCTCTACCTTCCAAGAATGATTTCTTTCTCTAAAGAATAACATCTCTTTGCAACATAGCCAAATTATGTGAGATGAAACTTTGCCATCCTTGCCTCCAAAGAGGACCCTAGTGTACTTTTTCAAGAAATATCTGTTTGTTCTTTTGGTAGTCTGTGGTATATTCAGTACTGTTCTCCAATATCAAAACTCAAAGGCATGAATTATTTTTTTTTACATCCTCATTCATTGTCCGGCTCTCAGATACATAGCAAGTGATTAAGAAGACCATAGCCTGAATCAGGATACCTTAGTCCTCAAACTGACATCATAGTTTCTTAGTAATTTGGAGAGGTGCCTGATTGCAGACTTTCCACTGCAATACATCTCCTGATTTCCTGACTGCTGGTACAAGTGTGTTGATTTTGAATCCAGGTAAGAAGAACTCATTGACAGTTTCACTCTTTTCTTCTTCTATCCTGATAGTGCATAGGTGTCCAGTAGTGAGAATTTTGGATGTAATCCATGTTGAAGACTTTGATCTTCCTCCAATCCTGATGCCACATTCCTCTTCATAAAGGCCAGTTTCTTGAATGATTTACCCAGCATACAGATTGAATGGATAGGGAAAGAGGATACAACCCTGATAAACACCTTTCCTGATTTTAAACCATGTAGTGTTCTCTCTGTAGCCTCTTGATCTAGCTATACATTCTCATATGAGCACAATTAAGTGTTCTGAGATTCCCATTCTCAGTCTTTGTCGTAATTTGTTATGATCTACATAGTCAAATCCCTTTACATACTCAGTGAAGCACAGACATTCTTCTGGTATTCTCTCCTTTCAGCCAGGATCCCTCTGACATCAGTAGGGATACCTTTGGTGGCATGGCCTCTTGTAAACTTAGCTTGAACTAGTAGGTCTCTGTCAAAGTACTGTTCTAGCTGTTTTTTAATAATCCTCAGTGATATTTTGCTTGAATGTGATATTAGTGATACTTTTCAATAATTTCCACATTCTGTTGGCTCATTTTGCTAGAGAATGGGAACAAATGTTGATCTTTTCCAGTCAGTTAGCCACGTAAATGTCTTCCATATGTGCTGGCATTGACAGGTAATCACGTCCAAAGCTGCATCTGTCATTAGAATCATGTCAGTTGATACCCCATCAATTCATGGAGCTTATTTTTCCCAGTCTTCAGTGCAGTCGGAACCTGTTTCTTCATCACCACTGACTCTTGAGCATGTGATATTTCTGAAGTATTTTAATATTAGGCAGTTCTTTTTGTTATAGTGACTGTGTATTCCTCCCATCTATTTTTACTGCATCCTGAGTCATTGCAAATTTTATCTGTAGCATCTCTCATTATTGCAGCTCAAGGCTTGAATTTTCTAGTTCTTTAAGTTTGAATAATACCTAGTGAGTATCTTCCATTTTTATTCTCCGTGCTAGCTCTCTGCATGTTCCCTTTAATACTTTTCCTTTGTCCTCTCATGTTGCCTCATCTCTTCCCTTTGTTTTGGCTTCTCGACTCTCTAGTGAAACTTTTCGAATCTCTTCTGACATTTATGTTGGGGTGTTTTTTTCTCTGTCTTTTGTTCTCCTCATGAATGATATCCATTATATCTTCTACAACACATCTAGTTATAGATCACTGGTGTTTTTAAATTCAGGTGGGATAGACTCAAGGTCACCTTTTGTTTCCTATGGTCTTGTTTTAATTTTCTTCAACATCCATTTGAACTTTGTTGTTATTAGATGCCATTGAATATGACTCATAGTGACCCACTGAACTGATCTGAGTCCTGGCTTATTCTGTGTCATCCTCACCATCTTTGATACACTTGAACCCATTGCTTCATGAGTAATTGATGGTCTGTTCCTCATAATCAGCACCTGGCCTCGTTTTGACTGCTGATACTGAGTTTTTCTCTAATGATTCCTTCCATAGAAGTAGTCAATCAAATTCCTATACAATTTAGCACATTAAGTCTATATGTAAAGTTGCCAATTTTGGTTTTAAAAAGTATTTGTTATGAATAAATAATTTCGTTTACAAAATTCTGCTGTTCATTTTCTTGCCTCATTTCTTTCACCGTGTCATGTTTTCCTACTACCATTTCTACTGCAGGGATTGTTTCCAGTGTCTGAAAATTTCATACTGAAAGATACTTTTAAAATATTTTCTTTTTAACCTTTGAACAACCCTGTTGCCTCCACTTGTTTTCAAGATAAGAATATTAATGGTTGAGGATTTTGAATGACTTGTTTTAGAGTAGATGAATGGTTATGTATTGAGGGATGGATGTTGGACTTAAAACTGTTTTTATATTGGTACTCTTTCCACTCATCATGCTGTTTTCATGTCATGCAACCTCAGTTCTGAAGGAATTTTAAAAGCTTGTCCTTTGAGGAGACAGTACCTGGATAAAGGATCTGGAATTAGTGATAATGTTTAGGTAGAAGAGATATTGTATTACCTTAAAAATTTGGATTTTGAGGATTTTTTAAAATTGCCCCAATTAATTTTTTCATCATTTATATGACAATAGACTTTAAAACAGGGTATTATTAAGACAAACAGCAAATTGTGGTGAGGGTATGAAAAGACTAATAGAATGCTGGTGGAAATATGAAATGTACAACTACTACAGGCAGCAGTTTGGTGTTCCCTTAGAAAGTTGGGAGTAGAGATACCATTTGATCGAGCAATTCCATTCCTAGGTATATATCTCCCAAAGAAATAAGATCAGTGATGCACACAAACACACATACTTGTGTTCATTGTAGTAGTATTTATAGTAGAAAGAGATGGAAACAACCCAAGTATCCATCAGTGAACTGAATACATGGTTAAATAAGCAGTGGTACATTCACACAACCAAATATTGCACAGCATTTAATGAACAAGAGGAATTCACAAAGCTCAAAGAATAACTTTGATAAATCTAGAAGAAACTATGATAAACAACAACATAAGTTGGTCCCCAAAAGCCAAATATTGTATATGACTACTATTTTAAAAAGCTTAAGAAAGGTTTAGACATACATAGAAACTTTTAAACCCCTAAATGTTTGGGAAAAGAGAGAGAGGGAGTAAATGATTAATGTTGCTGTTAGGTGTTTTTGAGTCACATTCTGCTTGTAGCAACCCTGTAAACAGCAGGTTTGACTCCTATCCTATCCTGCGTCATTCTAACATTGATTCATCTTGTATCATCCATATTCACTGTCTAACTCTCAGAAGCTTTGCAGATGATTGGAAACCCATGGCTGAAACAAGTATACTTGAGTATTTAAACTGACATTATTACTTTTCAGGATTTTGGAGAGGTCCCTTACAGCAGATTTTCTCAATGCTATATGTCTCCTGATCTCATGACTATTAGTACCAAGTGTGTTGTTGTGGATCCAGGGAAGATGAAATCTTTGACAATTTTACTGTTTTCTCCATTTTTCTTGATGTTGCCTATTCACCTGTGGTGAAGATTTTGTTTTCTTGTTGAGATTTAATCCATACTGAAGGCTATAGTCCATGATCTTTTGCAGCAGGCACCTTAAATCCTTCTTGCTTTCAGCAAGCAAAATTGTGTCATCTGCATAATGTAGGTTGGTGATGAGTCTTCTTTCAATCTTGATACCACCCACATTTTTCTTCATAGAGTCTAGCTTTTCAAAAGATTTACTCAACATACAGGTTAAATAGGGAGAAAGCATACAGCCCTGATGTACACTCTTCTTAATTATAAACCAGGCAGTGTTCCCTTGCTCTGTTCAAACAATGCCTTCTTGGAATTAACTATAGATTTCATATAAGCATAATTAAATATTCTGGGATTTTTATTCTTAATCAGTGTTAACCATAGTTTGTTGTAATCCACACAGCCAGATGCTATTGCATAGTCAATAAAACACAATTTGACATTCTTCTGATATTCTCTGCTTTCATCCAGGATCCATCTGACATCAGCAGTGATGGCACAGCTTCTTCTAAACCCAGGGTGAACCTCTAACAGTTCTCAGTGTACTGCTCTAGCTCTTTGTGGATGATCTTCAGCAGTATTTTGCTTACATATGACAGTAATGATTTTTGTTTGATAATTTCCACATTCTGTTTGATCACTTTTTTTGAAAGTCATCACCCCTCATAGGGTGGAAAGTGCTCTTATATTGGTCCCACAGCTATTGATGATTTGCAGTACTAGGGGTCCACAGTGAAGGTAGCTGGAGACCATGTCCCTGACATTTAACACAGTGGCTAGAAAAGCCAATGTTCAAGGGTTCTGACACTGCAGGCAATCCTTCTATCAGCCACATTTTACTGTAAAAATGGAAAACTAATTGGAAAATTTATATGAATATGCAAAAAATCTAGACTGTCTGACAAAAAGCAGTAACTTTTTTCATAGTAGCTCTAAATTGAAAATATCACCAGTGTGTTTCGAAGTGTCATATTGTCTAAAAGCAATTGTTGATTCCTTAATGGTTGCCAGGGATAAGAAAGAAGAGAAGGATATTAAAATTAATAAATAGGTAGACACATCAAAAATGAGTAAAAGGAAAGGCACAATCTAGTAACAGAATAATCAGCACAGTACTACTAAAGAAAAGGAAAACACAAAAGAGATATGGAAATATTAAGGGAAGTAAGAATTACAGGGAAGAAGAGAGGCAAGTGTGATTACATTGTGGGTATTGAAATTAAAGTCATAGAACAAAATGTGTATCAATGGTTGAATAAATGTATGAGAAATGAGTAAAGTCAATGTACTCCAAAACTGGTCTTTAAAAATAGCTAGTGGGAAAGGAAACATACCTCAGAGACAGCAAGGAAGTGTTGTAATACATAATTACTGTAAATCAGGAAACTAATGGCATAGAAAGTGGAACATAGAGATTAGCCAAATAAAAGAATGAAGGAAAATCCTTCAGTTCTCTTTAATGGAATATACTTGATTGGAGTAAGAGAACTTTTAAAATATTTAGGCTAGTATTTAACTTTCAAAATGACTAATGAAAAATTTTTACTTTAATAGCAAAATAATTTTTATTTTATCTTCGTTTTAAGTTTGAGTAGCCTCATTTTATCTATATAGTTTAATTTTTTTAAATTTTTAACCACACTGTGAAGAAATTTTAACACAAGAAAGTAATTTATGGTGCCATTTCATTTACAGGTCTGCATTACATTTACTGAATTTGGAAAAATGCAAGCTATTTGTAACTTTCTTGTTGAAAAGCTAGATAGCTCTGTTGTCATCAGTCCACCCCAGTTCTATCATACACCAGAATCTGTTGAGAATCTTCGGTAAGTTCAGCACATCTTTAAATTATCAATTCCTTAAAGCTATTGGTGCATCAGCTCATATTGTCATATTAATAATCTTTGCATTTAATTCCTAAGACGGAAAGCTTGTCTCGTTGCTGTTGAGAATGCATGGCGTAAAGCTCAAGAAGTCTGTAACTTTGTTGGCCAAACCATAGGAAAACCTTTATTAATCAAAGAAGAAGAAACAAAAGAATGGGAAGGCCCAGTAGACGATAATCAGTCAAGACTTTCAAGTTCTTTAACTGTACAACAGAAGATTAAAAGTGCAACATTATATGCTGCTTCAAAAGTATTTATAACTTTTGAAGTAAAAGGAAAAGAGAAGAAAAAAAAGCATCTGTGAAATTCCATCCATAATATATTGTGTATCTTATTTATTTTATATATTTTATAATATTTCCTTTGTTTTGAACATTGTATGGCATGTAAAATATTTCTTTCAAGCATCTGTCTTATATATATGATTACTTTGTTTCTTTTTTTCAAAAACTTATTCTGGGAAGTTTTTTTAATTGAGAAATAAATGTAATTTTTAACACTTGAATAATGAAAATTCATGCAAGTACATGTGTACGTAACATGATTCTATACAAATATTAAACTAACTTTTCTTATCTAGGTTTTTAGAGTGAAAAATCCAAAAATTTTTCATTATGAAAATTATTTTAAAATATAAACTTAAACTTCAGGAAATACTTAAATTCTAAAAATTGAAGGCAGTTTTTTTATACATTAAAGCAAATTCTTAGATCGCATCAAAAGTAATCATTTCATATAATTCCTGTTGAATATCCATACTGGCTTTTAAGTGCACTTTATTCTACTTATTATTAACCAATTAGCCTGTTAACTGTTTTCATGGATACTGGCAGGCACATGAAACTCCTGGAGTGAGGGGCAAAGAATTATTTTACTTTAGACACACAGCAAGCTGCATGAGTATCAGTATATTTGCATCAGTTTGGTAAGGCCATACACATAGGGCTTCAGTACAGTGGGTTCACATCGTTGTTTTTTATTATTATAAGCAGAGACAGACAGTCCTTGTTCTAGTGGGAGACACTACCTCAGCTCTCTAGGGTGCTTAGTGCAAACAATTCTGCGGAACGATTGAATAAAGAGGAATCTCAGAACCTCACAGCCTGCAAAATGGGTAAGAGTACTAGAAAAGCATAGTGGACTCTCTCAAGACATCCAGCCCCTCTCTTACTTTGGTCCAGAGGTCTTTAACTATCTTATCTTTTTTATTATTATTATTTTAATAATTGTAATAACTTCTCTTCAATAATTTTGTACCATTAACATAAAAAGTGAAAAAGTACTGTATAGTTTTTGATAAAACAGCAGTCCCAGCTAAATATTTATATAACAGAAACAAAAGACATTATACTCCTTAGATTATACCACCTATGTCCAATTTAAATAAATATAATGTAAGCTGTCTTTATAATTTTAAATTTTCTAACATATTTTAAGTTTTCCAAAGAAATGAGAGAATAACTTCAGTAACATTATTTAACCAAGTACATCCAAGATGTTGCTATTTTAGCTTGTAACTAATATTTTAAAAATCTTTGTTACTTTATATTCTTTTTATACTAAATCTTTAAATGCCTGTTACATTGTTTACATACTATCTCAGTTCCGATGTAAAACTTAGTTGGAAATATTTGGTCTGTATCTAACTTACAGCCTTGAAAACATAAGATTCACATATTCATCAACTGTCCTTTGCGCTAGTTATATTTGAAGTACTCAGAGACTCTAAGTGGCTAATGACTACCACTTTAGACAGCACAGGGTGATATAGAGAGCTGCAAGCCTATCTGATATTCAAGATTAAGTATCTGTTTTAACTGATGTATTACATAATACTTACAGGTGATCATTAGTCACATTTGTAATGCTGCATAGGCTTTCTGTTCCTTGTTACACTAATTGTTCCTTTGTCTTGATACTCACACAACAACATTTCTCGCCTACAGAACACTGTCATGTGTAGTTTCCATCTCCACCACTTTCCCAAGTAATACTGAAGCAATTTTATCTATCTGTATTAGCGTCTCACTGAGGAAGGAAACAAAAAAGTAAAGTTTGGGAATTTTAACACCCATAAGTTCAAATCTTGACTTTGATACTACAGTAAAAGCTCCTTATAAACAGGATGTTATCTTTTTATTTATTTATTTTTTATTCACAGATGCCTCCTCACATAGTGTCAGGGCCAACACATACTTGTTCTTCAGAACCACTCATGGCTGACCCTTCAGCTGATTTTCAGAAGCTGTGAATTCCAAAGGAGCAAACTGCCCATCTTTCTCCCTCTGAATAGTTAGTGGCTTTGAGTCATGTGCCTTTGAGTTTGCAGTGCAGCTGCTTAATCACTAGACCACCAGGGCTCCACGACATAGTTATTTTTGTGTTCCATCAAGTCAGAGCTGACCCGCAGCTGACCTTCCAACCGGTTTTCAGAGGCAGTTAATTGCATGGGAGAAGCTTGTCTATCCTTCTTCCATAGAGTGCCTTGGTGGATTCAAAACATGTGCCTTCAGGATTGCAGTCCAGTGTACCACTAGGCCACAAGCTCAGTACACTCTGCTAATTATTGGTTCAGTAAATGTACTAGTTGTGTGAACATGACCAGGCACTTAATTGCTTTAAGTTTCTGTTTTTCACTAATGAAATGAGGCAAATAATAACTACCTTGCAGTGTTACCATAAGAACTGAAGTTGGTAAGTACATGAAAACAGCACTCAGTGTACAGTTGTTGCTCATTTGATAGCCACTACATTTGATTATTATCAACCAATTGGATGTTAGTGGGTAGGTGCCATCAAGTTGAGCATGACTCATAGCGACCCTATGAATGAAGATCAGAACCTTGTTCTGTCCTGTGCCATCCTCACACTTTCCGACACACAAGAGCCCATTGCAACAGTCACTGTGCCAGTCTACCTTGTTGAGGGTCTTCCTCTCCTTCACCAACCTTCCACTCTTCCCAGCAGCAGCACGTCTAAAGTATGTAAGGTGGAAGCCTCATCATTACTGCTTCCAAAGAGCATTCTGTCTGCACCCTCTCCAAGACATATCTGTTCGTTTTCTTGGCTGTCCATGAGACATTCAGTGTTCTTCTCCAACACCACAGCTCAAAGGCATCAATTCTTTCTTTCTGTCATTCTTATTCACTGTCCAGCTCTCATATGCATAGCAAGTAAACAGAAAGTCTGTGGCCTAAATCAGATGGACCTTAGTCTTCAAATTGACATCACTACTCAGTAAGTTGGAGAGGTCCATAACTGTAGATTTTCCCAGTGCAATACATCTCCTTATTTTTTGACTGCTAGTACCAAAGTGGTAATTGTGTATCCAAGCAAGATGAAGCTATTGACAGTTTCAGTCTCTCCATCCATCATGATTCTGCCTAGTGGTCCAGTGGTAAGTGTTTTCCTGACCTTGAGATGCAATCCATACTGAAGGTTACACTTCTTGATCTTCTGCAACAAGTGCTTCAAATCCTCCTCACTTTCATCAAGTAAAGTTGTGTTATCTGCATTGCACAAGTTATTGATGAGTCTCCCTCCAATCTTGATGCCACACTCCTCCTCAGAGAGTTAAGCTTTTTGTATAATTTGCTCAGCATACAGATTAAATAGGTAAGGGGAAAGAATACAGCGCTGGTACACTCTCTTCCCAATTCCAAACCATGTAGTATTCTGCTCTGTTCGCACAACATCCTCCTGGTCTAGGTTATAGGTTCTGCGTGAGCACAATTGAGTGCTCTGCAACTCTCATTCTTCTCAATGTCAGCCATAACTTGTCATGATACACACAGTCAAATGCCTTTGCATAGTCAATAAAGCACAAATAGACATCACTCTGGTATTGATTACTTTTAGCCAGAATGCATTTAACATCAGCGATGACATCCCTGGTGCCACAGCCTCTTCTAAATCCTGCTTGAACTTCTGGCAGTTCTTTATGTACTGTTCCAGACGTTTTTTTAATGCTCTTCAGCAGTATTTTTCTTGCATGTGATAGCAATTATACTGTTCAATAATTTCCACATTTAGTTGGATTGCTTTCGCTGAATTCGAAGCTTCTATCTTTTCATTAAAGATCATAACTATAACAGCTTTTTAAGGTCTTGTGGGTCCTTCTAGTGAACCAAAAATCTAAGGGTAATCTTCAGGATCCTCACACATACGCAAACACACACACACAATCAAGTGTGGAGCTGGGTTTAGCACAAGAATTCTTGCAAATCCATTTTGTGTTTTCTTGTGTTCTCTGATGAAGAAAGCTGGAGGAGAGCATATAAGTTATTAGACTTACAGAATTGAGTTTTAATCCATTGGCTAGATAGCTGTCCTCCAGATTTCCTGGCATGTACTGGTGAGTGTGCCCAAGGATGCATCTGTTAATTGAAACAAGTCAATTGGTATACCAGTGATTCCTAGGGCCCTATTTTTTGCCAGTGCTTTCAATGCAGCTTCTACTTCCTCCTTTATTACCATTGGCTCCTGTTCATGTGGTACTTCCTGAAATTTTTAAGTGTCAATCAGTTATTTCTGGTACAGTGACTCTGTGTACTCCTTTCATTTTCTTCCCCCCCCCCCCCATGTACTGACAAGTTGGATCCAACTGGCAGAGAAGGAGATTGCTTCTCCTTCTCCAGCAGAGCATCTGGTAGATTAGAACTGTGTGTTTTCAGGATTGCAGTGCATCTTCTTATTACTAGGCCAACAGAGCTCCCTGCCTCCATCTTCTTTTGATGATTTCTGGGTCATTCAATATATTGCCCATAACATCTTTCAGTATTGTGACACAAGGCTTAAATTTGTTTTTCAGTTTTTTCAGCTTGAAAACTTACAGCAGAGCAAGATCTTCCCTTTTTTATTCTTCAATTCCAGCTCTCTGTACATTCCATTGTAATCCTTTCTTTGTCCTCTTGTGCTGCCGTTTGGAATAATCTGTTCAGCTTTTTCATTTCAACATGTTTTCGTTTTGTTTTGGCTTCTTGATACTCCAGTGCAATCTTTAGAGTCTCTTCTGACATCTATTTTTATTTTTTTCTTTCTCCTCTGTTTTTATAATGACCTTTTGCTTTCTTCATGGGTGATATCCTTGATTATCATCCCACAACTCCTCTGGTCTTCAGTCATTGGTGTTCAATGCCTCAAACCTATTCTTAAGATTTTTGCATTCCAAAACTGACTGAACTGAATCAATGATAATGGGTGACTGGAATACAAAAGTCAGGAACAGTGAAGAAGGAACAGTAGTTGGAAAATATGGTCTTGGTGATAGAAATGAAGCTGAAAATAGGATAATGTAATCTTGTATTTACAATGAATTATTCTTGGCAAATACATTTTTTAAAAGACACAAATGACGACTTTATACTTTGATCTCACCTGATGGGCTGCATAGGACTACATTCGTGGAAGAAATCTCTGGAGAAGCTCAATTTTGGAAGTCAGAAGTAGGCCAGGGGCAGACTGTGAGTCAGATTAACTCATATACAAGTTCAAACTGAGGCCAAAGAAAATTAGAATAAGTCCACAGGAGCCAAGATAAGATCTTGAATCAATTCCATCTGAATCCCATGATCATTTTAAGAATAGATTTGTGGCACTGAACACCAGTGATTGAAGATGAACCATTTTACAGGGTGGTATTTCCAAGTCCTCTATTAAAAGTGACAAAAAAGAAAATTTTGCTGAAACCAAGTATAAGATAGGTTGAGTTTTTACAAAGACCTGAAGAAAAAAAAAACAATCTAAATTATGCCTTAACCAAAACCAAAACCCAATCCTGTGCTGCCAAGTAGCTTCGTATGTAGTGATGCAAAAGGACAGAGTAGAACTGTGGCCGAGTTTCCAAGGCCATCATTTTTATGGAAACTGATGGCCACTGTTTTTTCCTTTGGAAAAAGTAAGTGGGTCTGAGGCACCAACCTTTCAGTTAGCATCCGTGCATTTAGCCACTGCACCAGCACATCTGTTTGTCTATGGTTAGGTTATGGTTGAGTTGGTTCTGACTCAGTGACTACCCATACAACACATTGAAACGCTGTCATTCGCACTGTCTGTTTCAACACACGACAACAACTCGATGTACTAGGTTTTAGCTTTTATTTGTTGGGTGTGTGGAAAAGTAAGAGTTGGGGCAGTACATCAAGAATAAAAAATACTTGATCATAGGGTAGATTTTGCTTAGTTGTGATTTGGTTATTGTTAGGTTTGGTTATTGTAGCCTTCGCTCTAGACTCCTGCCATGACAAAAATACCTAATCACATATCCCTTTTAAACAGTTTTCTCCCTTATCTGTTTCAATGCAGTATACATTATTGAACCCATATTTTCTCAGTCTCCCCCCAACCCCAAGGTCAGTCCTGTTTTACAACAGTGGGACCATGCAGTATTTGTCCTTTTGTGACTGAGATACCTCACTCAGCATAATGTCCTCCAGGGTCACCTATTTTGAAGAATATTGCATGAGTCCCTTGTTTTTCAGTGCAGTGTAGTATTCCATTGTGTGAATATACCACAGCTTCTCTTATCTATTTGTTTGTTGATGGGCTCTTAGGTTGTTTCCAACTGCTTGCTCTTGTGAACAAAGCCACAGTAAACATGGGTGTGCATTATCTACAAGAATTCTATAGTGAAGAGTTCTTCTTACAGTGTTCAGAAGTAAAAGCATGAATAATGAGGCCAAAAGTAGAAGTTAATTTTGTGTACAATATAAAATCATGTGTTTAATTATTCAATCCAGAAAAAAGATTTACTTAAAATAACATAAACATGTTATATGCATATTGTATTTTTAGCTAAATAGATTATAATGACCCTAATTTGGCTAAATTATTTTACAGTCTATAACATTGAAATTCATAGTTGCTAAGCTGATGTTAGATGACTTACTGAAAGCAGAGAATAACAGAGCGATATTTACATATGTTTTCTAACTGTTCAGAGAGACACATTAGACTGTGTGGATCACAGTAAATTATATATATCATGAACAAGAATGGAAAGTCAAGAATGCTTAATTTCCTCATGCAGAATCTGTATACAAATCAAGAAGCAGGTGAGCAGACAGAACAAAGGGATAATGCATGATTTGAAATTAGCAAAGTTATGCATCAGGGTTGTATCCTTACATTATACCTGTTCACGAAGTATGCTGAGCAAATAATCCAAAATACTGGATTGAATGAAGAAGAATGAGGCATCACAGTCAGAGGAAGATTTAGTAGCATTCTGCATTATATAGATCACGCAACTTTGCTTGCAGAAAATAAGGAAGACTTGAAGCACGTACTGAAGATCGGAGTCTGCAACATTATCTTTATAACAGGGCCAGTAAATATCATCATGATAACTGGGGAAAAGATTGAGATCGGTATCATCAGAGATTTTCTTTTACTTGAAAATACAATTAACACTCATGGAAAGAGCAGTCAAGTAAGACTGTTGCATTGGGCACATTTGTTGTCAAGGACTTCTTTAAAGTGCTAAAGCGTAAGGATGCCGGTTTAAAAACTAAGGTGCATGTGATTTAAGCCATGGTATTTTCATTTGCTTGGAAGAGTGGAGGGATAGCACTAGAGAGTAAGATCCTGGATGAGATGGATTGCCTCAGTCCTACAGTAATGGGGGTAGGTGTGTAGGAGACAATGAAATTAGCTCAAGATAAAGCAAGGTTTAGAGCTGTTATAAGTAAGATTGTTATGAGTCGCAAACAATGGCACCTAACAAGGAAGACTGAAGAAGAATTGATGCCTTTGAATGATAGTTTTGCAGGAAAATATTGAATTTACCATAGACTACCAAAAGAGCAAATGAATCTGTTTTATAAGGAGTGCAGTCACAGTCCTCCTGATAGTCTCAGATACTTTGGTCATTGTGGTGTTAGAAGTTTATTGTTCAAACTGCCTATCCTAGCCAATGATTAACTGTTTATTTTGTGATGAAGTATTTATTAAGGAGAGAGGATTAGAGTGGGATACAAGCCCCACCCTGTTAGAGACTTATATAAGCTCATGGAACCTCAGTGCTAGCTGTCTCTTTTTGGAACACCCACTTTCCAGCTGCACTGCAACTGATAGTGTACAACACTCTCCAGTCTCTGCAAAACTTGACTATATCCCTACAGTCATATGATTCATTCCCCTGGCAAGTCTGAGTCTCTGGACGACCTTCCAGTGAACCACCAAATGCAAGAGATAGAGGACTGAGGGATCTGAATGGTTCATCTCAGAAATCATGGAGTTAGTGATACAGCAAACCAAACTTGGGGGGAGATGTCGACTCTGCACTTCTTAAAACTGGTCTTAAAAGCAGAGTGTATTATAAATACGAACTTGGTGTCAGAGCGGTAGGATTCACTACAAAGGTCCAGAGAAAAAGGAGTAAGCAAGAGAATCAGAAACCTTTGCTCTGGATGGAACAAGAAACACCCATGGATTGATTAATACAGTTATTATGTTGTAGTCAGTTACTAAAGACAAAAGTTACTCATAAGATGTCACATAAATTAACCTAACTTCTGAGCAGCTGGTTAATTGGATGTATACGGAAATACAGAGTGATATGGAAAGAGCAAAACTTAAAATTCCTTGGTTTCTATTATCAATAGTGGCAGGAAATGCAGGGGAATGTAGACACTAAGATGGCTAATATCAGAATTGAACAGAGTCCTACCAGAACAGAGTTATTCCCCTTAATCTCAGGGTCCATCTGGGGAGAAAAAAACAAACAAACGTGGAGCGACTAGAAATAGCACTCTGACCTGTGGTCACCAATACAGTAATCCAGGGGGTAGATGGACAGGATCAAGAAACTGTTGTCACCAGGGGATATGGCATAGAGGAAGTGCATAAGTTTGCATATTGTTATCAACAGCCTCCTGAAGAACAGTTATTAAAATGGATTGTAAGAGTGGTAAATTTAGGGAAAGCATCTGTGATTCAGAGAGCTGAAAATGGCACAGCATGTTTGAGTTAATCCGACTCACAACTATACAGAAGTCACAATGATATTGCAAGATACAGTTACACAGTAGATTAACCCAGAGGGAATGACTAACTTGATAGTTGCTTTTGTTAGGTGCCATTGAGTTGAGCATGAACCATACCGACCCTGTGAACAATAGATCTGAACTTTGTCCTATTCTGTGCCATTTTTACACTTCCTGACACACTAAAGCCCATTACAGCAGTCCCCATGTCAGTCCACCTAGTTGAGGGTCTTCCTCTTCTTCGCCAGCTCTCCACCTTTCCAAGTATCATGTCTCTCTCCAAGTGATAGCCCTTCCTAGCAACATGTCTGAAGTATGTGAGGCAAAGGCTCATCATCTTTGCCTCCAAAGAGCATTCTAGCACCACCCTTTTCAAGATATATTTGTTCTTTTGACAGTCTGTGGAGTGCTCAGTGCTCTTCTCCAAAACCAAAGCTCAAAGGCATCAATAATTCATCTGTTTCCCCTTTTCATTGTACAGCTCTCAGATGCATAACAAGTGATTAGAAAGACCACAACCTGCATCAGATGAACCTTAGTCCTCAAACTGACATTATTATTCTGCAGTAATTTGGAGAGGTCTCTACCTGCAGACTTTCCCAGTGCAATATATCTCCTGACTTCCTGAATGCTGGTATCAAGGATGGTAACTATGGATCCAAGTAAGATGAAATTGTTGACAGTTTTAATCTTTTCTCCATCATTCGTGATGCTGCCTGTCAGACAGTGGCAAGATTCTGTCTTGATATTGAGATACAATCTGTATTTGATCCTCTCCCACAACTGCTTCAAGTCCTCCTCACATTCAGCAAACAAGGGTGTGTCATCTGCAAAAAGGAGAGGTTATTGATGAGTTTCCCTCCGTTCCTGTTGCCACATTCCTCTTCTCAAATAATTTGCCTAGCTCTGGTGGCCTAGTGATAAGAAAGTGTACTACAATCTGTAAGGCACACAGTTCAAATCCACCAGCAGCTTCACGCGAGAAGGATGGACAGTCTCCTACTGTGCTATTTGCTGTTTCTGAAAACCCTCTAGAGGGTCAGCTACACATCAGTTCCTATTCTATGGTACTCAACAACAATGTGCAGATTGAATAGGTATGGAGAATACAACCCTGATGCATTCCCTTCTTATTTTAAAACCATGTAGCAGTCTCCTGTGTGATTAACTTCCTCTGAAAACCTGCTGGAGGGTAGCTATGGGTCATTTCAGACTTGATGGTATTCAACATTCATCAACAATCTGGGTTATGCAGATTACACAATCCTGCTTGCTGAAGCTGAAGAGGACCTGAAGTGCTTGCTGCAGAATGTCAAGGACTGCAGCCTTCAATATTGATTGAGGCTCAATGTCAAGAAGACAAAGATTCTCGCCTCTGGGCCAATTGGCAGCCTCAGGATGGATGGTGAAGAGATTGAGATTGTTCACAGCTTTAGTTTGCTTGGCTTCACAGTCAACAGTCTTGGCACCAGCAGCCAGGAAATTAAAAGACGCATTGCCATGGGAAAGTCTGCTGTTAGGGGCCTCTCTAAAGTACTCAAGAGCAATGGTGTGTCTCTGGAGACAAAGGTGCATCTGGTACAGGCCATGGTCTTTGCAATCACTTGTTATGCATCAGAGAGCTGGACAATGACTAGGCATGATAGGAGGAGAATTGATGCCTTTGAGCTGTGGTGCTGGAGAAAAGTATTGAATATACCTTAGACTGCTAAGAAAAAGTTCATCCTGGAGAGGGTGAAGCCAGACTGCTCCTTAGAGGCAAGGATTCAGAAGCTTCGTGTGACATACTTTGGACATGTTGCAAGGAGGGACCAATCCTTGGAGAGAGACGTCATGCTTGGGAGGGTAGAGGGACAGCACAGGAGAGGAAGACCCTCTATGAGGTGGATTTAGTCAGTGACTGGAGTAATGGGGGTGAGTATGTCGGAGACAGGTAGGCACAGGACAGAGCAGGGTTAGGGCTTTTGTACATAGGGTAGCTATGAGTTGCAGGCAACTTGATGGCACATAACAACAACAACAACAACCTTCACACACAGCCTCTTGTTCTAGGTGTAGGTTTCATGTGAGCACAATTAAGTGCGTAATTCTCAGTGTAAATTGTTATGATCCCCACAGTTGAATGCCTTTGCAAAGTCAACAAAGCATAAACGGGCATTTTTCTGGTGTTCTCTACTTTCAGCCAAGATCTATCTAACATCAGCTGTTACATCCCTGGTGCCACAGCCCTTCTAAATCCTGTTTGAACTTCTGACAGTTCCCTATGTATGTACTCTTCTAGCTATTTTTGAATTATCTTCAGGAGTATTTTGCTTGTATGTGGTATTAATGATATTTGTTGTAAACCAGATGCAGAAAGAAAGCAGGGACACGAAATGAATTCTGAAAAAGAGGAAGGCTGAGGCAGACTGTAAAAGGGCCCCTTTCTTATTCTCCCTATTGTTTTGTGGTTTATTTTGTTTTGTTTTAGTTTAAGCCAATAATAATAAAAGAAATTCTCTCTCTGGAGACTATACTTTCCTTATACTTAAGTGTTGCCAGCATAACAATGGGTAAGCTTAATCTTGAAACTAAAACCAAAGGGCATCTCCTCAGGTGGGACACTGGGAGGAACCCTCTGTTTGCAGAAGGCACCCAGTATCTCCTCCGGAGGCTGGCCAGAATTCTGTTTGCAGAGTGCGTTCAGTCCAACCTGGACTCTGATCTCAGCTGTGGCCTGGCTGTCACTATGCTGGGGAATCCACATTTCCCCCCTCTGTCTAGGCATCACTTAGTCATCAATGTAAATATAACTTCTCTTCTTTTTTCCATTAATTTTTTTTCTTTGTATTCTCCATCCTTGACATGAAAACACAAAAATAAGAATTCTAAGACAAAATATGATTATAGAAGACCTTCCAAAAATTTTTACATGATCAAAGGGATGAAGATTAGAGATTCCTTCACTTATTTCTTTGAGAAAATCAGTATTACTAAATTTTCTCAATTGTTCATTAAAATTATCATCAATTTGAGCTTCTAACTTTAATATATCATCAGTTAAATTACCAATGCCAATTCAGTATTATTCCATACAATAGGGGTCACACAAAATTCCAGTCACATTTTAACTTCAGTGGTCTCTGTATGTTAGTGATATGATCACCTATCATAACTATTGACAGTTCTAAATCAGTTTATTGATAATTGATTTTTTCAGCATCATTATGCCATTGTTTGGCATAATCTGCTGTTTGAACAGAGCAACTCCAGCAGTAGCTGCTGTAGCCATTATGGTTATGATCGATAAAACAGCATCAATTAATTAATTAATTAACCTTAATTAATAAACCTTTTGCTTCCTTTTAATGATTGGTTCACAAGATGCTCCACAAGTATCATTTTAGGAGATGACTGCCATTTTTGACACAAACAGGAAGCCATAATCCAACTCTAGATCTTAGTATACAGATACTCTCAATAGGTGGTAGAAGAATTTAAACAAGTATACAGAGAACATTTGTTGCAGGTCAAAGTTAATCAAGCATAGCTAAAGTCAAATTCTCAAGAAGAATTTGTTGCCCTGTATTCTTAATCACTTCCCCCCTTCTGTTGTCAGCTTCTTTATCTGGCCAGAAGTCAGAGTCTCCGCTTTCCTGTTCTCCCATAGCAGTTTCTTCTTTTGTTGTTTCTCTAAGGTTATCAGACTCATCCATTCCACATTGTCTCTTCATCAAAGTATGACCTCTTCTGCCTTATCTCAGGTTTCACATTTCTGGACGGTAACCACAGTGTTTCTCTTCCTGTAGAAATATAAGCAAATTCTCAACCCTTATGAATGACAAATCCTTTTTCCTATTCATTAGTTAGAGATTCTCTAAAATATATATGCTGATTCAGCTCTTTGATTGATTGTAATACCCAATGTCTTTTAGTTGCAGCTTCTCTTTTCTCATTAGAATTTAAAAAACGTTAAATTATACTTTTTGTAAAATAGATTGAGATGTTATTCGTCCTATCTCCTCTCTTTTTCCAACATCGTTTGTAAGACCAAATTAGCCCTTTCTACTATAGCTTGTCTTTGGGCATTATAAGGAAAAGCAGTAATATATTTAATTTTCTCTTAATTTTGGAAAAATTATTAGGTTTATCTTGCAATAACATAATAATAATATATAATTCAGCTTGTTGAACAGAAGTCAAGTTAGTTTTAACTGTTGTTGTTCTTGTTGTTATGTGCCGCTGGGTCGCCTGCAACTCATACCAACCCCATGTACACGAGCCCTAAATGCTGCTCTATCCTGTGTTACCTCGCCGTCTTCAACACACTCATTCCTACCACCCTAATCACAGAATCGATCCATCTTATCGAGGTTCTTCCTCTCCTGTGCCATCCTGCATTCTCCCAAACACAATGTCCCTCTCCAAGGACCAGTCCCTCCTTGCAACAAGCCCAAAGTATGTCAGACGAAGCTTCAGAATCCTTGACTCCAAGGAGCATTCCGGCTTCACCCTCTCCAGGACAATCCTGTTTGTTCTAGCAGTTCATGGTATATTCAACACTCTTCTCCAGCACTACAGCTCAGAGGCATCATTTCTCTTTCTATCATCCCTAGTCACTGTCCAACTCTCCAATGCATAGCCCAGATCAGGCACACCTTAGTCTCCAGCCTGATGCCATTGCTCTTCAGTAGTCTTGAGAGGTCTCTCACAGCTGAGTTTCCCAGTGCAATTTCGTCTCTTGATTTCCTGGCTGCTGATACCAAGAGTGTTGACTGTGGAGCCAAGTAAACTAAAGCTGTTAACTATCTCAATTTCTCCACCGTCCATACTGATGCTGCCAATTGGCCCAGTGGTGAGAATCTTTTGTTTTCTTGATGTTGAGCTTCAATCCGTATTGAAGGCTGCAGTCCTTGAACTTTTGCAGCAAGCGCTTCAGATCCCCCTCAGTTTCAGCAATTAGGGTTGTGTCATCTGCATAACACAGGTTGTTGATGACTCTTCCACCAATTCTGACGCCACATTCCTCCTCGTACAGCCCAGCGTCTTGATCTGTTCTGCATACAGATTGAAAAGGTATGGAGATAAAATGATGGACCCCCTTCTTGATTTTGAACCATATAGTGTCTCCTTGCTCTTTTGTGATGACTGCCTCTTGGTCCAGTATAGGTTTCGCATAAGCACAATCAAATGTTCTGGGATTTCCATTCTTCTCAGGGTCAGCCATATCTTGTGATCCACACAGTCATAAGCCTTTGCATAGTCAATGAAGCACAGATAAGACATTCCTCTGTTATTCTCTACTTTCTGCCAAGATCCATCTAAAATTAGCTATAACATCCCTAGTACCATGACCTCTTCTAAATCCAGCTTGCACGTCTGGCAGTTGTTTGTTGACATGCTGCTTCAATCGAAAACCCTATGTACAATAGAGCACACTTAGACTAGCACTTGAACTAGCAGACATGGCAATTGAGACTGAGATCTTAGAAATGGAAACACAGAGGAGGAGGAATAGCTGTACTGAGACACTAGTGATTGGAACGTGGAATGTGAGAAGCATGAATGTAGGAAAATTTGACATTGTTAAGAAATAAATGGAATGCAAATGCCAGGGATGAAAAGGTAAGAAAGAATGGGGTTGGTTTCATAATTAAAGAAGTCATTTCTAGATCCATCCTGAAATACAATGTGGAGAGCGACAGGAAAATATCCATATGCATACAAGGAAGTCCAATGAATACCACTATCATTCAAATATATGCACCAACAATGAGAGCCAAAGAGGAGGAAATGGAATATTCCTATCAACTTTTGCAATCAGAAAATGATCAAACATACAATCAGGATGCATTGATAATAATGGGTGACTGGAACACAAAAGGTGGGGGCAGGGAAGAAGTATCAATAGCTGGAAAACATGGATTTGGTGAGAGAAATGAGGCTGGAAATAGAATGATAGAATTCTGCACATTCAATGATATATTCAATGCAAATACCTTTTCTAACAAATATAAACACAGGCTATACACATGGATTTCACCTGATGGTGTGCACAGGAATCAAATCGATGACATTTGTGGAAAGACTCCCTAGAGGAGCTCAATATCAGCAGTGAAAAACAGGTCAGGTGCTGATTTGTGGGACACACCACCAGCTACTCATATGCAAGTTCAAGCTAAAATTGAGGAAAAATTAAATCCACGGGAACCAAGATTTGACCTTAAGCCTGTCCCACTCTAATTTCAAAACCATCTCAGGGATAGGTTTGAGGCCTTGAGCACGAGTGAGCGTAGACCAAATGAGCTCTGGGAGGATATCAAGAAAATAGTCCATGAAGAATGCAAAAGATCATTACAAAGACTGAAGAAGAAGAAAAGACCAAGATGGATATCAGATGGGACTCTGAATATTGCATTAGAGCACTGAGAAGCCAAATCTAAAGGAAGAAACCAAGAAATCAAAGAGCTGAATAGAAAATTACAAAAGGCAGCAAAGGATGACAAAGCAAGATACTATAATGAAATGTGTGGAGAGCTGGGGTCAGAAAATCTAAAGGACTGAATTTGCTCAGCGTTTCTTAAGCTGAAGGAGTTGAAAAACAAATTCAATTCATGGGTGGAAATACTTAAGGATACCTTGGGTAGAATGTTAAAAGATCCAGGAAGCATTAAAAGAAGATGGAAGGAGTACACAGAGTCACTGTATCAGAAGGAATTGGCTGACATAGAAGAATTTAATGAAATAACATATGATCAAGACCTGTGGCAATGAAGGAGGAAGTTCTACAGACACTGCCCTGGATGTGCTCACTAAGTTGTGCCAGGAAATCTGGAGGACAGCCAGCTGGCTGGCTGACTGGAAAAGATCAATATTTGTTCCCATTCCAAAGAAAGGTGACCCAACAGAGTGCGGAAATTATCTAACAATATCATTAATATCACACGCAAGCAAGATTCTGCTGAAAATGATCCAAAAACGATTGGAGTTTTAACTATTATTTTTTACCATTAGTATAACCTGTATATCTCATCTTGTTAGCATCTGTATAATAAGTATTAGCTGTAAGGGGATAAGTTTTAACTATTTTAAATATCCAATTAGTTTTTTAAATGATTTGTAATTGTTTATTTTGTGAGTATGAATTAGAAATTTTACCTATGTAATTAGAAAAAACAGCTTGCCAATTTTCAGAAATTTTTTATAAATTATTAATTTGGAAAGTAGTAAATGGGACTGTAATTTCAAATGGATCAGATGCCAACAATTGTCTTAATCGTAGTCGTCCTTTAGTAATCAAATCACAGATTTTTTTTCAGCATAAGTAACTAGTTTTTATTATACTTATTTCCCAAAAATAATCATTCTAATATTTTTCTTCTTGGTGTAAAATACCAGTAGGAGAATGTAAAGAATGGATAGTTAATAATATCGCAGGTACTTTCATGTCTATACAATTTAATTGGGCATCATTAATTCTTTGTTCTATAATTTGGACTTCTTTTTCCCCTTCAGGAGTTAAACTGAGGGCTTTGTATATCAGCAGATCCTTCTAACATTTTAAAAATATTTTAACAAATAAGAAATACTGAAGAGGATGTGGAGAGATAGAAACTAGTATACACTGTTTGTAGGATTATAAAATGGTACAACCAATGTGGAAGATAGTCTAATGTTTCCTCAAATAGCTGTACATAAAAACTCCATGTGACCCAGCTATTCCCCTGCATGAGATATACCCTGAGAAAATGAGAACTGTGGAAATTTGTACACCAATGCTTAAAGCTGTGTTATTCACCATTGCAACTGCAAGATCATTGAAACAATCCGAATGTCCAACCATAATTGAATGGACTGAGAAATTATAGTTCATTCACAAGAGGGAATACTATGCTGTATGCAGGAACAACAATTTTGAAAATCACTACCTAACTTGGGAGGGTTGGAGAGCATTCTGCTAAGTGAACTAACTCAGTCCCATAAGGACAAATGCTGTTTAAGACCATTATTGTAGAAATAAAAAGATAACTAGTGCAACAATGAATGAATGGAAATCCAAAAATCTCTGTAAATGTTCTGCCGGGAAAGGAGGAACAATCTCTTCCTGTACCAGTCAGATCTGATTTGACGGTACACACACACACACACACACACACACACACACACACACACACACACACACAATTTTAAAAAATTTAAAAAAATTGTAATTGGTGTGTTGGCATACCTAAACTAGGGCTTAACCAATTAATATCCCCTTATAATTTTTTAAAATCAAAGTTTTAAAAGTATCCCATCTAATTTGAATCTTTTGTGGAATTATTTTGTTCTGATATAGACCCCCAAAATATTTATAAGGTTCACTAAGTTGAACTTTTTGGGGAACTATTTGTAATTCATATTCCTTTAATATTTGTTGGACTTCCTTAAGTAGTAATTGCACTTCGTCATTATCTGAATGTGAGAATAAAATATCATCCATGTGATGAATAATATACACATTTGGAAAGCTTAACACTGTGTGAGGACCCCTGCCTCAACCTTCCTCTTTTTCAGAATTCATTGCCTCGTGTCCCTTTCTTTCTGCATCCGGTTAACAATAAATACTGTTTGAGAATTTCCATTCTGTTGGTTTACCTTTCTTGGGTATGGGGACAAATATGGACCTCTTCCAGTCCATAGGCAAGATAGCTGTCCTCCAAATTTTCTGGCCTATACAGGTGAGCATATCCAGGGCTGCATCTGTTAATTGAAACAAGTCAATTTGTATTCCATCGATTCCTAGGGCCTTATTTTATGTCAATATCTTCAGTGCAGCTTCATCCTCCTCCTTCATTACCATTGGCTCCTGCTCATATGGTACTTCTGAAATTTTTCAGTGTCAGTCAGTTCTTTTTGGTATCATGATTCCTTGTATCCCCTCCATCTTCTATTGATGCCTCCTGGGTCACCCAGTATATTGCCTGTAGCTTGTTTCAACAATGCAACTTGAGGCTTAAATTTGTGTTTTAGTTCTCTTGTATTCCAATGGGAAAGTCTGCTGTTAGGGACCTCTCCAAAGTACTGAAGAGCAATGGTGTCTCTCTGGAGACTAAGGTGCGTCTGATATAGGTCGCAGTCACTTGTTACGCATCAGAGAGTTGGACAATAACTAGGGAGGATAGAAGGAGAATTGATGTCTTTGAGCTGTGGTGCTGGAGAAGAGTATTGACTGTACCATGGACTTCTAGGAAAACAGATTCATTCTGGAGAGGGTAAAACTGGGCGGCTCCTTGGAAGCAAGGATTCTGAGGCTCTGTCTAACATACTTTGGACATATTGTAAGGAGGGACTGGTCCTTGGAGAGGGACATCATGCTAGGTAGGGTGAAGGGACAGGGCAGGAGGGGAAGGCCCTCTGTGAGGTGGCTTGATTGAGAGACTGGGGTAATTGGGATGGGTATATTTTAGACGGTGTGATTGGCATAGGACAGAGCAGAGTTTAAGGCTGTTGTACATAGGGTCGCTATGAATCGCAAGCGACTTGTTGGCACACAACAACAGCTTGAGAAATGCAGAGAAAGTTCTTTCCTTTTTATGCTCCAGTTCCAGCTCTCTGCATATTCCTTTATAAGGCTTTGCTTTGTTTTCTCGAATAACCCTTTGAAATCTGTTCAAGTCTTTACTTCAGCATGCTTTCCTTTTGTTTTGGCTTCTTGACACTCAAATGCAATTTTCAGAGCCTCTTCTGAGATCAATTTCGGGTTTTTCTTTCTCCTTTTCTTTGTAACAACCTTTTACTCTCTTCATGGATGATATCCTTGTTATCATCCCACAACTCATCAGATCTGTGATCATTGGTGTTCAGTGTATCAAACCTGTTCTTAAAATGTTTTTGAAATTCAGGTGGAATAGACTCAAGATCATATTTTGGTTCTCATACACTTGTTTTCATTTTCTTTGGCTCCAATTTGAACTTGCACATGAATAATTGATTGTGTGATGCACAGATCTCCCCGGCCTAGTTTTCTCTGCCGATATTGATCTGCTCCAATGATTCCTTCCATAGAGGTGGTCAATCTGATTCTTGTGCAACTATTAGGTGCGGTCATGTGTCACTGTGTCTTTTTTAAAAAGGTATTTGCAATGAATAAATCATTGAAAATACAAAATTCAGTCATTCTATTTTCAGCCTCATTTCTATCACCAAGACCATGTTTTCCATCTACTGTTCCTTCTTCATTGTTTGGGGTTTTGTGGTTTTTTTTTAATTTTTTTATTCCAGTCACCAATTATTATTAACATATATTGATTCAGTCAGTTTTGAACTGCAAGATTTGTTAAAAATATCAATTTCTTCCTCTTGGCTCTAGATGTTGGAGCACATATTTGAGTAATAGTTCTACTAACAGATTTTCCTTGTATGCATATGGATAATATCCTATCTCTCACAACACTGTATTTCAGGATAGAATTTGAAATGGACTTTTGCACTATAAATGCAACGCCATTCTTCTTCTGTTCTTCATTTCCAGCATACCCTAGAGGAGAATGACTCCAACACCATTCTTCTATTTTTCATTCCCAAACCTGGAGGAGCAAGAAATACCTGTTGCCACTTCCTTCCGCATGAAAAAGAACAAAACTAAAAACTATGCAAGGCGAGGAAGAAGAGGCCACTTTTCTGGGACTCCAAATAAAACTTGGTTCCTGTCAGTTCAGAGGTCTCTGAGCCCCAACTCTGCTCTGCCCCAGGTCCTCAATCCATCCAGCTTCAGGTTTTCTCCTGAAGAATCCAGCACCTCGCTGAGGAGCCCTAGGATTCAAGGTGCAAGGAGTTCCTTCTTGGATGGATGGGGAGGCTCAAAGACCCTGACCTAGACCAGCTCTGGACACATGACTAGGGAGAGTGAGAATGTGGACCACAAGGGGTGATGCACTCAGAAAGGATGACACCACAATCATTGTAATTTTGTGCATTTCAGCAGAAACTTTTTAAAATAGAATATGAAGAATACTTTTTTTTAACCCGTGTGTGTGTGTGTGTGTGTGTGTGTGTGTGTGTGTGTTGGGGTTTTGTAGTGTGCCATCGAGTTGGATCTAATGGCAGAGGAGATTGCACCTCCTTCTCCAGTGGAGCATCTGGTGGATTCAAACTGTGTGCCTTCAGTATTGTAGCGCAGCTTCTTGCCCCTAGGCCACCAGAGCTCCCTCTCTGTAGTTAGTTATCACAATTTTTATTTCATATGCCTAGCTTACATGTGTAAAACCTACAATGCTACATCAATGGTGGTTTCTTACGAAGAAGTTGTTGTCTGAACGCAGCAAGGGAACACTGCATGGTTTTAAATCAAGAAAGGTGTGCAACAGGGAAATAGCTTTTCTCCACAGTCTGCAAGCTCAGCAAATAATTTGAGAAAATGGGATTTTATAAAGAATGTAGCATTTTAGGATCAGAGGCAGATTTGTCAACAACCTGCTGTATACAGATGATACAACCTTGCTAGTGGAGAGTGAGGACTTGAAACACTTGCTGCAAATCAAAGACCATAGAGCCTTCAATATGGATTACATCTCAACATCAAGAAAACAAAAATTCTCATCATCAGGCCAATAAACAACCTCAAAATTGATGAAAAAGAGATAGAAATTTCAATCACTTCATCTTACTTAGATCCACTGTCAACACCCTTGGCACCAACAGACAGGGAATTAAAAGGCATACTGCACTGGAAAAGTCTGCAGTCAGGGATCTCTCCAAAGTGCTGGCAAGCAAAGATACCAGTTTAAAGGCTAAGGTCTGCCTGATTCAAGCTAGTCTTTTTTTCAATCACTTGCTATGCATCTGAAAGTCTGGTAAATGAGTAAGGCTAACAGAAGAGGAATTGATGCCTTTGAGTTGTGGTTTTGAAGAAGAGTACGGACTATCCCATGGACTGTCAAAAGGGTAAATAAGTACGTCTTGGGAAAAGGTGCAGCCAGGTGCTCCTTGGAGACAAAGATATTGAAATTCATCCAACAGGAAAGTCAACTCTGGGTTGGTTCTGACCCAGTGGCAATTAACAGTAGCAGTAGAAGTAAGAGATCTATCTAGCTCCTGGCCATAACTTACAAGAAGAGATAGGAAGGAGCAACTGAAAACAAAACAAAACAAGAAATCCATTTTAGCCATAATCTGCTAGAGGAAAACAGAAAAATTTGAAGAGGAACTTAAGAGGAATTTTAGTTTTTTAAAAAGCTAGCCACTACTACCAAGTTAAGAAAGTCCTTTTTCCCCGTTGTTTTTAGGTGCCCTCGAGCAGGACTCAGTGACCCTATGAACAAATATGGACCTATCCTATCCTTATAATTTTTCACGAACCCATTGCTGCAGTCACTGTGCCAACCCATCTTATTTCCTTTCTTTCACTAAACCTCCACCTTTCCAAGCACAATGTCCTTTTCCAAGTAAAGGCCCTTTCTAAAATCCCAAAGTGTGTGAGACGAAGCTTCACCATCCATGCCTAAGGAGCCCTCCAACTGTACTTTCTTCAAAATATGTTTGGGTTTTTTTACTATCCAGACTATTCAGTACTCTTTTCAAACGCTACAATTCAAAGACAATATAATTCTTCTATCCTTACTCAATTATTCAGCCCTCCAATGTGCACTGCAAGTGAATGGACAAAATCATGGCTTCAATCAGGTGCACCTGTGTCTTTAAACTGATATCATTGCTCCTTAGTACTTTGGATAGGTCCCTGGCAGCAAACTTAACCAATGCAGTATGTCTTTTGATATTTTTTTTTTTTTTAACTTCTGGTACCAAAGGTGTTGAATGTGCATCCAAGTAAGGCAGACTCTTTTCTCCATCTAACGTGATGTTGTCTATTGGTCTAGTGATGAGGACTTAAAGATACTGAAGGCTATAGCTTTTGATCTTCTGCAGCAAGCACTTCAAGTCCTTTACTTACAGCCAGATGTTGTCAGTTACATTAACACAGGTTGTCAAAACTATGTCCAATCTTGATGCCATATTCTACATAAAATCCAAGTTCTCTAATGATTTGCTCAGCATACAGATTAAACAGGTTTGGAGAAAGGATACTAGTTCCTGAGTTTAAACCATGCAGTTTTCCCTTGTTTAGATAACTTCTGGTCTAGGTCTTGCATAAGCATAAATGTGTTCTGGGATTCCCATTCTCAGGGTTAGCCATAATTTACGATGATCTAAACACAGTCAAATGCCTTCACACAGTCAATAAACCACATTGTTCTGGTAGTCTCTGCTTTCATCCAAGACCCATCTGTTATCAGCAGTGATATCTCCAGTGACAAGGCCTCTTCTAACCTCAGCTTAAACTTCCTTGTACTGTTCTAGCCATTAAAAAAAATCTTCAGATGGATTTGCTTGCATGTCGTATTAATGTTCTGTGCCATCGAGTTGCCTGCAACCCATAGAAACCCTATGTACAGCAGCTCTGAACCCTGCCCTGTGCTGAGTCAGTGTCACTAATTCTAACACACCAATCCCCATTGTCCCAGGTACTGCACCAATCCATCTCCTCTGCGGGTCTTTCTCTCTCCACTCTTCTAAGTGTGATGTTTTTCTCCAGAGATTTGTGTCTCCTGGCCACATGCCCCAAAGTATGAGACAGAGTTTCAAAATCCTAGCCTGCAAGGAAAAACTTGTTTCACCTTCTCCAAGACAGACCTATTTGTTTTCTTGGCAGTCCATCTGTCATCTTTAGTCACTGTCCAGCTCTCTGAAGCATAACAAGTAATTACGAAGACCATGCCCTGGATTAGGCACACCTTAGTTTCAGCACGCTGGAGACTGGAGAGGTACCTGACAGCAGATTCTCCCAATGCAGTTTGTCTTTTGATATCCTGATTGCTGGTGTTAAGAATGTGTTCACTGGGGTGCTGAGCAAGCTGTAATTGCTAACAACCTTTATCTCTTCTCCATTTATCATAGTGCTGCCAATTGGCCCAGTGGTGAGAATCTTTTTCGTCTTGATGTTGAGCTTCAAACCATATTGAAGACTACAGTCCCTGACCTTCTGCAGCAAGTGCTTCAGGTCTTCTTCAGTTTCAG
This sequence comes from Elephantulus edwardii, assembly GCF_000299155.1. Taxonomy (NCBI): domain Eukaryota; kingdom Metazoa; phylum Chordata; class Mammalia; order Macroscelidea; family Macroscelididae; genus Elephantulus; species Elephantulus edwardii. The sequence goes on along the minus strand of NW_006399979.1, from coordinate 3,479,513 downwards.
CAAGCAAGGTTATTAATGATATTGTTGGGTTACTATTCTTGGGATGGGAAAAATTATCTCCCAGTCAGTAGGTCAGATCTTCCAAATTTCCTGGCATAGGCTGGTGAGCATGTCCAGGGCTGCATTTGTTAGTTGAAATGTCAGTTGGTATCCCATCAATTACAGGGGCCTTATTTTTACCCAGTGCCTTCAGTGCAGCTTTAAGTTTTTCCTTCATTATCATCCTTCCTTGATCATGTACTACTTCTCAACTGATTTCAGGTCAGTCCCATATTTTGATGCTTCCACTATTATTCAAGATTTTGCCCATAGCATCTCTCAGTACTGCAACTCAAGGCTTGAATTTTTCAGTTCTCTGAGTTTTAAAAACACCGAGTGAATTCCTGTATTCTCCAACTCCAGCTCTTTGCACATTTTCAGCAATATTTTTCTTCCTGGCTGCCCTTTGAAATCTTTTGCTCATCTATTTTATTTCAGAATCTCTTCTCCTTGCTTTGGCTTCAGTTCAGTCTCACATCCATTTTGGTCTTTTGCCCAAAGTTTATAAAAGGTAAGTTTTCGAGTTGTGATAGGGAATCATCTGAGGAGGTTAGAGGTCTGGTGGCTACTTGGAAATTTCACTGCTAACCAGTAGGCCACATGAATCTACTACTGGCTTCCAACTCGACGGCAATGAGTTTGTTTTATAGGTTATTTCCTGTTATTTTATTCATCAATTTCAACTACAAAGTTCACAGCAATGATTTGCTTTTACATTATGTCCTAAATTATTAAACAGACCCCCTAAAGAGCAAATGTTCTCGATTCAATGAACACCCTATTTTCTGAAAATTGCTTTAAGTCAATTTTACTATATAGAAGCCACTTATTGAGGTACCCATGATCCTATTTGAACCACCAGAAGCGGCACCTTTAATCTACTGGCACAACTCCTTATAAACCACGCCGCCAGAGTTCCCTAGTGATCAACAGTGTTTTAAAATAAAGAATTTTTCCCCAAGTGTTAAAATAGTTACTACATTCAGACTATGATAACAAAATCTGCAGACTGTCTGAGATGATAGGGTAAAGAACCTATTTATGGGGATAAGTGGCCTTATGGTAAGAAGCTGACTTGCAATCCCCTCTCGTGCTATTAATTGCTTCAAAAACCTGCTGGAGGGTTAGTTATGTGGCAGTTCCAATTTGATGGCACACGAACAGTAGTTAACAGAACACTGAGCCATGTATGCAGAGTTCCACATATATTATAGACAAATCAGTTAATTTGATCCTGTAGATTATATGGGGTTTTTAAGCAAAGAGAATTACAAATGTAAGGTATTAAAACAGACAGGTTTTCTACTTTGGTCTTTACTTTTATTGCCCTTAAGTACTTCTCACACACAGCCAATACTTGAGTAGAGCTGAACTAGGGGTGCAGTTTTTGAGTTAGGAGAGCAACTCCCTATGGATTACCCAAACAGAGCTGCCAAAAAGGTCTACTTTATTTTTTTTTGAGGCCTTGTTTGTTGTTTTAATTTTTATTTTACTTTGGCTTATTTACAAAGTTTGTATACATTATTATTTATGCTGGATCTTCCCCATTTCCTTCAACTCTACTTTCAAATTGTGAGGCTGTAAGATTAACATTCCCTTCTCTGCTTCAACACTCCCACCTTGGAGCCTCATAGTCTTTCTACAATAATGATCTTATACAACATTTGTTCTTAGGGACTGAGTTAGTTAACCAAGCCATAATGCTCTCCAGTTCCTCCCAAGTTAGGTAGTAATTTACAAAATTCATTGCTCCTGTGTGCTGCATAGTATTTCACTGTGTGACTGTACCGTAATTTCTCAATCCATTTGATTGTGGTTGGGCATTTGAGCTGTTCCCATTTTCTTGCGATGGTGAATAATGCTATGAACATTAGTGTACAAATCTCCTTTTGTGTCTCAGGTTCTAATTCTTGGAGATTATATTCCAAGCAGTGGAATACCTGGGTCATATGGAATTTCTATGTTCAGCTTTTTGAGGAAATGCCAAACTGCCTTCCAGAGTGGTGTGCCTTTTACAATCCCACCAATGTGTTCCTATCTCACCACATCTAGAGGTATACTTTAGAAGGAGTGAAAAAAAAATATGTTTTCTTCAATTTTCCCCCCAGCAAAAATAGCAAAGTTCAACAGAGCACTAGCCTTTTGGCTAGGCTAACAGTTGAGAGCATAGTTCCCCCCTTTAGTTATCATCGTCATCATTTTACTGAACAGAAACGGCAGTGGATTTTTTAAGGAAGTAAGTCCAGATGAATGGCTTTGGTAATGTCCATGGAAAAGCACTAAATGGCTGTTAAAATTATGGAGAGCTTTTTTGCTTTTTTTTTTTTTTTTAAAGCAAATAAATCATGAGGCTCTACAAAGTAGCTTAGAAAATCAAGTTTTCTATTTATTTAAAAATAAGTTTGTAGTTACTACATTGCAAGGGCAGGGATTCTTACACATACATTCTACTTTGTATAAAAGGATTCAAAGAATTATGCATCAAAAACTAACATAGAAAGTGTCCACTTAACAGTAAAGAAAGGTCCAATCAATATGTACAAAAAGAAAGGGCACTGCTATCCTGGTGTGAGACTCATTATAACATGATATTCCAGGGTTCTGGAAGGGGGAAAAAACCCTCAGTAAAGCTAAATAATTAATTTGTTTTTAAACTCGTGTTTACATAACACATTAACAGATTTTCTTGTGTTTAACATTGTTTTTATATAAAATAAACAATTTTAATTTGAAAATGTGTCAGTTTCAATATTAACCCTCTAGGTCAGTTACTTTTTAAAAACTGAGCTACATTCTACACATGTCTAAATATCATGTGACAAGATTTAACCAGATCTTTAGTAAGACTCCTGTGTCTTCTTATAGTTTTAATATGGTCCAAAAATGTAACTTTGTATGCTGTAGAATTTCATAGTTTATCACTGTGATAAATCAAGATGCACAACCTTGAACATAACCAGCATGGTAATATGCCTTATATGCATGTGCATATACACCATCTTGAACCTATTCTTAGTTCCTTCAATTTAGTAACTCACAGCCATCAACTAATATTTGGTTTGTGCCATATAAATTTCCTGATGGTCTTATCTGCATTTATAAGTTTATTTCAACAGAGTTATGAAACAAAAAATTATGTGTATTTATAGTTTAGTATTTTTCTACTTGTTGCTTTATAAAGGTGTGTACAAGGTTTATCTAGGGAGCGCCAAAGTGTGAAGTTCTTGAGACTATTCTGAATCTAAATTGTTCCTGAAGAAGTACACAAAAATAACATTTCATTGGAGCGCTTAGTTAAGCATAACTGAGAATAACAATAGTTCTCTTAGTAAATGAAGTTTTAGTTCCAATCACTTGGAAATGTGGGAGATGAGAAAGGGTTTATTTTAAAATTTTAACCAGAGAAATAAATTCCCACCTAAATATACTACATCAGGGTTCAACCTGTTGTTAGAAGTAATAAAATACAAAACTTATTTTCTTAAAAAAGAAAGAAAAGGGAAAAATTACTTTCTGTGTTAGGAATTTTAAAATCATGTATTCATGTAATGCCTATTATGACCCTCTAATCACAAATTAACTTGGTCCTTTCAACTTTTAAAGTTTAGGTGAACAGAAAAATTAACATTTATTTTTATTAGCCAAACTGAAAAGCAAAATTACTTCCAGATGACATGAATGTTGTGTGCAAGTTTGTGTGTATACACTGGAATGTCAGAATTAAAGTAAATGTTACTGACTGGAGGGACTAATTACTGCTGGAAAATCTTCAATGAGCAATGGTTTCCATGTAATTTATGTCCAAGTAACAATATATATATTTGACCAATCTCTAATTATATTTAAGGAGAAGACAGTCTTGTAACAATGCCACCAAATAGTTTTTAAATGTGTTGAAGCGAAACAATGAACAAGGTCAATAAATCATTTTTAACAATTAACTACATTTCAGTTACAAGGAAACCTTAATAAGCTATATAGCCATGACCCAGGGTTATTAGACTGTGATTAGACTAAATATGTAAACTACTGAGCTGCAACATTTAGAATTTGATTGACAAATTCCAAGAATCACCTTGGAGCTGATAATGGGGGTGAGAGTAAAAGAGGAATACATAGAGTAACAGAATAGAAAATTTAAAAGTATAAAAGATGGACTTACATTTCTACATGTGCGAAAAATGGTATTTCTAGAATTTGTGACTTTTTGTATTGCTAACCTAAGACAAATGCCCTTATTTCCTTCTGGCATATAAATAGTACACACATGGTATCACTGTCCTAAAAAGGATTACTTGTTTCCAAATGGTAAAACAAAAGGAAGAAACGATACGATGACTAACAACTAAACTTTTGAAATGTATAGAAACTAAATTAGAAAAAAGATAAAAATCTAAATTATCTGGTATTATGAAAACATTTTAAAGTGTTTATCAATTATAAAGAATCTAATCCAAGCAATTTTTGTTTTACTAAGAAACCAGTGTCTATTAATGTTCATTTAAGGTCATAAATATACAGTGTCTTCAGAACAGGAATAATGCATTTACTTGTTGCAGAAAGATGTTAAAAACCCATTTCTTTACTTAAGAGTTTAATCCATACACTGTACTAGAGGTCTGATATATTACTCTAACACTGTGTATAAGTTCTTCCTTTTCCTGTACACACCTTAAAACTATACATTGTTTACAAAAATCAATTTGATATAATCTATTACTTTTACTAACACAATGCAGATAACATCAGGAAATTACATACTTCAAATAGTCTGCCCTTAGAAACAACAAATGACTTAGTTCAAACATTACACACTATTATTTTCGAGTGTAACTGTAAGACTCATTTTACCATGTAACCAAACCATCCATTTCTGCATTATGAAGAGTTCAACTACTGAATTTTAATTATATAGTTAAATAATTTTTGTCAGAAAAAAAGACAAAAAAACCCTGAAAAATTTGACTCATATTTTTCAACTGCAAAATCACAGCAATCCAGTTAACATCTGGAAAAAAGGTTTACTTAATTTCACAGGATTTCTGTACAAATTTAGTTACAAACAATCTAGAAATTCCAAATGCCTCACTTTCCATTCTTTTCATGACAGTTAAATGACCCAAAATAAGTTACTGTGTTATGTGTTTTACCAAGGTTCAATGTAAAGTCTTTTATTTTTCTACATCATGGTCATGCTGAGAAATATTTTTCTCATCCTAACTTTTGAAAATGTAGTATCTGAAAATTTTGGTTACATTTTTGTACCATACAAGTCCTCAGAAAATACTACATTCGTTAAACTTTTTAAAAATGGACACTAATTTTCAAACAATAGAAATGGTATTTATGTTGGTTTTTAAGGTATAAAATAACGAAATGTACCATAAACAAATAAATAACTGCTTTCCTCTTCCATAGCAGTACATATAGTAATACATTCTCCTAAGTCATATAGTTATCATTTACAATAGACAACTTAATTTTACTAATGATGCAAAAAAAATAATAGAATACAAGGCACAATCATTAATGAAGTTTTCTTTAGGGTGTATACTGACATACCAGCGTGATAAGGATACCGTAAAAAGTGCAGAAAAAACACAATGTGCAATGAGACCACTGTATAAAACATGATTGCATAAAAAGTGATTTGGCCTATTTTAACTTTTAATAATGGAAAATAACCAATCTTCCCCTTAAAATTAAACTATAAAGTATGACATTTTAAAATTATTTTTATTCTAACACTATCTAAAAAATCCTGAAAAAAGAATTTATACCTGGGTAATTGTATATAAGTATGTGTTTGTATATATATTTAATTATACCTATTTATCAATATATACACACACATACACAGAGACACATTTCTTTGTAAGTCATTTTAGCCTATTAGATATGACTAAAGTTTAGAAATTACATCAATCCAGATCGACAAGTAAACATCAAATTCCATACCTTTTTCTCCTGTATTTTCCTTGAATCCTTTAACCACTTAAATATCTTCTCTAAAACATCTCTGTCAAAGGACCCACCAGTGCATTATTTCCTACTATTAGTACCAAAAAAGATACATCTCAGCATAACTCTAATAATATGCTTTTTAGAATAATATATAGCATTTTCCAGTATTGAAAATTGTATGCTGTCCCGACAGTTAAAAACTGGCTTTCCACTGCACTGATTCTCAGTCTTTGGCACAATAAACAGAGATTGAGTGATTGATATTAAGAATCAAGGTCTGAAAAATTAGACAGTCAAATGTTTTTCCAATGTGGATAAGTTTCCTTTTCATCAGTACATTTTCTCTTAAGTTTGGCAGAAATGGAATAAAGCAAAAAAGCCTCTTCTAGACTCTTTAATTAAAATTAAACTTTTTAGGTTATCAAATGTTGGGAATTTTCTATCGATACATATTTCTTCATTTACTGCTACTCTGAGTTCACATCTGGCTTCCTAGGGGCACAAGTTCGGCATCAATAGAAATGTACCTTGCTTGGTCAAAAATAAACATTCATTTTTAACATGAAATGCTCAATCACTTAGGAATATTATGCTCAAGAGTTTAGCAGAACTGCCTTTTCCATAAATAAATCAGGAATTCAGTATAAGTTCTCAATTTCTTTTGTCTCAAACAGTGAACAAAATAAATGTTGAAATGCATAACCTATCTAAGGGCAATAAATAGCAAACATTTAAAATATATATGTATATATTTATATATATATTCATTTAAAGAAGTGAAGTGTCTCGTAAGTTTGTTTTGTTTTTCTTTTTTGCAAACCAAACTGTAACATTCCTTAACCCACCATAGCAGCAAGGAAGCAGAAGACTTAGTTCTACGTACTCCTTAACTGTACCTGCATTGTAGATTTTGAAGTACAATATTTTGGTACAAATTACCAACCAATTAAATTAGCTTTTGCTTTTTCAGTCAACTTTCGGACTCGTCCCCTACTAGAAGTTCCAAAAGTCAAAGAGGTGTCTTCAAACAACAGCTGCCTTTGCTCCTCCTCTGAGTCATCCTCATTATAGAAAGCTGTCCTGCGGCCTTGGTTTCTAGTTCTCATGTGGGGTTCAGAGCCTTTAAGTTCCTCAAACTCTTCTTCCTCATCCACAGGATCATCTGTCTTTTTCCGGTTACTTCTTCTTAACATTTTAACACTTGTAGGAACCATAATATCTGAGTCTAATTTTGGTGTCTTCCGTTTGGGTTTTCTGCCTCCTCGACTCTTTTTCTGTAACAAATCTTCCTTTACAATAGTAGGTTCAGAAGAAAAACTACATGCTGAAGAAGAAACTACTTCATCTCTGATGGGATGTGCATTGTTTTGCTGTGAATTTTCAGGCTTTGGATACTGGAGGTTTTTGGGTTTCCTACCCCTTTTCTTATGTACAATTTCACCACTACTGCTTGTGTTAACTTCTATCTTGGGTTTTCTTCCAGGTCCCCTCTTGACAAGTTTTGATGTCTGCCCTCCATGGCCATTTAGCTGAATGGTTCCTGGAAGATGAGTGCTGTTCTTACAATCTGCAAAAAGGGGACAATATGATTTAGTGCATGGAACTGCTTTCAGTTTGACCCTCCTTCCAGTCAATAAGGTCTACTGCTAATACTTATTTTCTAATAAAAACTCACAGATGAGAAATAATCCTTTTTAAAAAAATCATCAGTGACCTTTAATTAACATGTGAGTGAACAGGGTGGAGAGAGGGGAAGAAACCAACTTGTCTAAACTAATACTATAAATTGATGAGTTAGGATTAACCAAGATTTCTTAATCTAACTAAAATTAATAAAGATGCGAGAAGTGATGCCTTTGAGCTGTGGTGTTGGAGGAGAGCACTGAACATCCCATGAAGGCCAAAAGAATGAACAGATCCTAACAACAACATCTAATTTTACTACACATTCTAATGTACAACCATTTTCTTTTTATTCTAACAAAGTGACTCATTTTATAAAGTTTTTTTTTTTTAAATCTTGTTTTTCTATATTCTTGCATACCTTTAAGCAATGCAAATTATGGAATATATAAGGGAGTGCTAGTGGACTAGTTTACACTAGACTTTCAACTAAACCAAGAGGCCCTACCCTCCAGAATCCAACTGCTTCACACATGAGCCTCCAAACTGGAGACTTATAGGGCCAAACTGACTTTGAAATACAAAGGCGCGCCGCCCACCAGGTCCTGAATGACTTTCAGCCCACAAGTGATTGATCAATCTGATTACAAATTATTGTAAATGAAACAAAACCCAACTAAATAAATAGTTTCAGCTGGGGGCTAGAAGCCTGCTGTTGATTCTGTTTGGGAAGAAAATTTTCTAAGTGGTATAGCACTTGTTTGTCAGTTTGCTGTAGAGATAACTTGGTTTTGCTGTGATATGGAAAGGTGTGTCAAATGCCATAATGATTACCCATGGTAGACAGGGTTTAAGATTAAGACAGGCTTTGGAGGCAGGACTGGCATCTACTTCCTAAACAACAGCCCTTTGGAAACTCTAGGAACATAAGAGCAACAGTTATGTAACAGGATCCAGATCTTTTGTTCACAGCATTGTTATGAGTTGTACTGGATTCGACAGCACCTAACAGCCAAGTGACCTAGTGAAATAAAAATGCATTGCCAATCCACCTCTGATTCTCTGCTGGATAAAGATGGGCGATCTCCTCCTGTGTGATTTAGTGCCTCTGAAAACCCACTGGAGGGTCAGTTCAGAATTGATAGTACATAACAACCATAATCATCTTAGCTTAAAACTTACGACCTTTAAATTTAGTAAACACTGTAATTAATTCTATTAGTCCTTTTCTTCTGATTATTTGTACCTGATATAAGAATTAAAAATCCTTACCTGATCCTGTGTGGATGATTATCTCTGAAGAACTTAGAATCTAAATATTACAACCTTTATAAAAAAGCCTTATCTTCTTATGAAACTGAACTGCCAATGATTGATTTACTATTTTTAAGGAATATAGACTACATAAAATTACCGAAAATGGTTATGTGCCACCATGATTATGATTAAAAATCTAATATCATTATGAATCATAATAAAGGGAAAAAAGGTTAAAAAGCCATGACAGTTTCAGATGAAGGGCAAAGATATTATACATACATTAACCCAAACCCTTTTGTCCTCTATGATTCTAAAATTTTATTTGGTTATGGTGGATGATTTGTAGTAGAGTATTATAAAGGAAATCTGCAGAGGTACAAAGTTATAAAAAAAAAAAACTTCTTCACAACAGCATTGTGGTCATGATTTTTAATTTCCTGCTTTGTAAATATCAAAAAAGAATGCCCAAAAGACTCATGAGAAAGAATGAGATTCAGTCAGCTCAACTCAACACTGTCGAGTCAGAACTAACTCATAACTGCTGCCCCCCACAGGTTTTCAGAGACTAGAAATCAAATAGGAGAATGCTATCGAACAGGTGGCTTGACTTTGAGTTTGTAGTGCAAATTCTTGCCTGTAAGTCCCCAGAGTTCAGGAGTCAATAGCACAAAAAACAAAAACCCTTATTTCCCAAATGCTTACCACACAAATGAAAATTTTTTAGATTAGTCATTATTCATTATATATGAATTTGAGAGAGCAAGGGGTGCAGAGTAGTTAAATGTTTTCTACCAAATGATTACATTTAAACTGCCTGAATGAAGACCCTACACCTTTTCTGTTTTCATCAAGACTACTAAAAAGTGTCCTAAATATGGAATCCACGTTTCCATTAAAAATTAAATAGATGAGCCTCAAGGCTTCCAAGAAAACTTCTGGAATGATCCAAAATTTTTTCTGGATATGCATTTGTACATTTTTAAGGAAAAAGAAAAAGTCAGTAGCATTCACCAACTTTATAAAACAATATATAACTTAAGAAGATTAAACACTAATGTGGTTCTCTTAAAAAAGGAATTCACCATAATCAGAAAAAAAAATATTTTAAAAATGCACTAATCTGGTCCTATGTTGTCTAATAACATAACTATTAACAATGAATAGTTATTATTTGTTTTTACTAGATAAACCTTTTAGAAAATGTGAAGTTATTTATGTAGCTATTACTGTATTTCTTTTGGACAGCTCTGCTTGAAACTGAGTGTTAATTTCGACCTATTCATGTCATAAATCATAGTGAGTTTTTTGGTGGCTCATCCTAATTCTATACTGTCCTAGTATGGCCAAATATTTCTAAAAGTAAAAATCTCTGTTAAAATGACTACTGGAGTTCTCTTATTATAATATAAGAACCATATTACACAATTCCCTGTATCTGTTTGGTTTCACAGACTTCAGAAGTAACAAAGATAAAAATGATATTCACTACTTTTTAGATTCTAGACTCCATCTTACATACTCTGGGCCAAGTGGAACCAGTCTTTGAAGGTGGTTATGGTTGGAAGGGTTAAGAGATAGCACAGGAGAGAAGACTCCAGATGAGATGGACTGACACAGTAACTGGGGTAATGAAGGTAGGTAGGTGTGTCAGACAGAGTAAGACTGGTTCAGGATGGAGCAGGGTTCAGAGATATTGTACGTAGGGTCACTCTGAGTCATAGTTGACTTGATACATAACACATAACAACAATAATAAAAAAATCAAACTATTCTGCTTTTTGCATAAATCTGTGAAAGTATGAGAGTTGCATAGGTACCCTGAAAAGTGAGCACAAATGATATTAATTCTAAAAAAAAAAATAACATCTTTAAGAGGGCTCTACTTTATCCTGGATGATACCAGTAATACGTACCTTGCTCAATGACTGCTGATGTCTTTGAAAGACTGGATGCCTTTGCGAGTACAGATGACTTCATTTTACGTTTGACTGGCTTTTCCTTTTCTGTGTATTCTTTTGTAGAATTAGTCCTAGTGCCATGACTGAAGTTGGACTGAGCAGGACTTGAGACAGTATTCAAAGTTTTGGAATGTTTCACAGAATTCTCTAGTACTAAAATAAACACAACACCCAAGAGATTAAAACTCAAGAGTTATTTCTGAACCTAAAAATAAGCAAAAAAGGTAGACACTGCTTCTAATCTTAACTGCGTGAAACAGCCAAAAGCATACAACCTATGGAATACATAAAGCCTTTTCTTTAGTACAGATCTATACTGAAACAAAGAAGCAAATATAATTAGAAACTTTCTGTCATTTAAAGAGGATTATGGCAAGTAAGTTCTAGCAAACTCATATCAAAGAATTATCGATCAAGTTGTCATTTCTATTATTCCACACTGACATTCTTAAAACTCTATTTTATTAAAAATAGCATTTTTTAAAAGCAAAACATGAAACACTGGTATCTAAAAGTAAAGTTTAAGTAATTTAAATGTATACTTTATCTCCCTCTCCAATCATTATATACACTTCCATTTCAGAAGTATTAACTGGTTCTTACTTGTTTTTCCTGGTACTGCTGTTGTATTTGCTTTTGGAATAAAAGTTTTTGCAGCTGAAGAAGTAGATGGTTGTTCAGCAATAAGTGAATCTGCAGCCACTCTGTTGCTTCTGGTTCGAACCACAGAACTGGATTCTATTTTACCATTCATCTGAGCAGCATTATTTCTGGGTGGTACCGACCGTGTAGGTGTAGGGAATGGAGAGGTAGAGATATCTGACTTAAGCTGAGGTTTTAAGATCTTTCTTTTCCTTTCAGGGCTGTAAATAAGATAGTACCTTCAGTTATTCTTATAAGCTCTATGTAAATAAGTAATAAATAGTTTCATAATACTTCTGGATTCAAAAATTGTACTATTATGAAATATGTTAAAATATGAGATTTGTAGTGGATTTCGTATGGTTGTGAGCCTTTGAAAAGTGATTATTTAGTGAAGGATTGCTGTAAATGCTACAGTTATATGACAGAAAGCATGATGCCATCACTATCCTAATAATGCTGTTTTACTGTATAGATTTAGCAGTTGGAATTTAGCACTTACACTAGTATAGGTTTAGTTAAAAGTTTAAAAATCCTCCACATCATAGGAACTTGCATGTCAAATATATCATTCTGCAATATAGGGAATAGTAAAGGACGTATTAAAAAACACCAAGTTCTATTCATTTAGATGCCAAAGTTATAGATGAGTTGATGCTATCTAACAGAAATTAAATACCTTGATGCAGTACTACTGGAAATAGAACTGCTTCTGTTCCTTTTTTTCCTCTTTTTGGTCATTGTATTTCTTTTATGAAAACGAAGAGCAGATTTATAATCTGATAAAACTGAACTAATGTGTTCTTCAAAGAAAGCAGACAGGCGCAAACTCATGCTGTAAATCTATGAAAAGGGGAAAAAATGGTTCATAGATTCTTAAATAGAAAATGATAAGTAATTACTAACATAACTGTATAGCTTTCTAGAAAAAACTTTTGCTAATTTCAATACTGCTTTTTCAACAAGTTATAGGTAAAATGGAAGCATTTTTATAATTTAATAATTTTTTGTTTAGGATATGAAACTTCCAAACTCCAAAATTCCTAAAGGGAAACCCCCACTCTGCATTCAGATGTCTCAGAAAGAGAAATTAGTAGTCTACTATGCTATGTGCTGGGCTGCTAACCAAAAGGTCTCTAGTTCAAAGGCTCCAGTTCTAAATCTCCTCCCATTAAAGTCTGATAGCCCTGAAAGCTTGAGAGAGCTAGGAAAGCTACAAGCTGGAAGCAACAACAGTGACAGAGAGTGGGTTCTTTTGCGGGGTTCCCCCGCCCCCGTCCATAGAATATTCAGTGAAATCTGAAACTAAGGATATTAAACCCAAAGATTCTGAGCCACTGCCGCCTTGGGCTAGCATCTATATTCTATTACTGCAAATAAAAAAAAGGTATCACTCCTTCTGATGTCACCTCTGGTGAAAAATATACTTTTTAAATAAATTACTCACAAATTTTCCTTCCTATTAATGTGCTAGGGTAAAGCTTGTCTATTATAACTTATAAACAAAGGCAAAAATAAGCAAGGTAACATACTTTTCTATTAATATGTAATTTAAACAAAGAATACTTTATACCCTTGATCTTTTGCTTGGGGTATATGCTTTGGAATTACTAAAAATAAGTCTGACATCTTTACATAATTCCATTGGTGATTCATAATTCCCAGCCTCTAAAGTTTCTCTAACAGTAGCAAAATCCATTGGAGTGTCAATGATGTCTCGGTAGTCCTAAACGGGGTAAAACAGAAAAAGTATTATCACAAAGCATTCTTTCTCAGCAGGAGGATTATGTACAATTTCTGATTAATTAAAATTCAAGAACTAGTTATAAGCACTCTTTATTTCCCTGATAAATGTTCACCCGTTCTAGTAATTTAATGATTCCATACCCTCTCCCTTTTAAAATGTCCTTTTTCTACCTTATGATGAAAGACTGAGGTATGGGGAGAGACATAGAAACCTTGGAGCTAAGCTGGGGAAGGAGAATTAAGAGTAATTAAAAATTTATAATTCTAGAAATATAACTAATAGCTTTTAAATGAAGTCTGGTATAAATAAAACTTTATACTACTAATAAATCATATATGGTTTTTCCCCCCCCCTAAATCATAAAAGCCTTCGTTCTAGCACCTTCAACTTCATTACTGTAATTGGAAACTTTTCAGTTATCAAGCCTTATGAATAGAAATGTTTGTTATAAAGTCTGTGCACTTTATTCCACAATGGACTTCATCATCCATGGTCTCTACCCAGTTAACTATGCATGAAATAAGGCAACTATAATAATGCCTTGCATTATTTTCCATCTATGAGGGAAAGCATTCTTGTTTTCACCTTAAGCATATTGTGTTTCTGACTGCTGCTGAGTGGAGCACAACTCACAGTGACCGTATGAACATCCATTTATCAAAGCTCATAGGGTTTCTAGAGGCATGTTGTTTAGGAAGTGGATACCACTCCTGCTTCTAATCAAGTCGAGAAAGTTGCCCTCTATTTTTTGTTTTATGAGTTATTTCTATCATAAAAACTGTTTCATTACGTACAGAACAACCAGCCTTATAAACCTTAAGCCAACCCTACATGGTCATGATATAATAATTTTGTTATTTACAGATTTTGTAAATGATATAATAATTTTGTAAATGATATAATAATTACAAATTTTGTCATGATATAATGATTTTGTTATTTACACATTTTTTTTAGAGGGATCTCTGGTCTAGTGGTAACATTTTCTCTGGAATCCCGAAGGCACTTGTTTCGAATCTGCCAGCTGCTCTGAGGAAAAAGGATAGGCAATTTCCTCCCCCATGCAATTAACTACTTCTGAAAACACCCTAGAGGGTCAGCTATGAGACAGTTCTGACTGGATGGTAAACAACAACTGTATTTTTTGGTTACAAGTTTTCGTATTTATGGTCATGAAGGATATCAGCCTAATTCTCTTATTTTGTACATACGGATTTTCATATACTAATGTTTATGTAGTGAGTTACTTCCCTCTTCTTTATTTTGGAGGAGAATACATAAGACTGTGTTAAGACCATGAATATTTGGTAGAATTCTATAGTAAAGTCAATGATGATTTTTTTAAAAAGGGTTTTAAATACAAATGAAGTTTCCTTAATATTATCAATCTTCTCAAAGTGCCTAAATTGTGATAGCTAATACTTTCCATGAACTTAAAATCTTTTCCTCACCACTGGACCAATAGACAACATCATTACACATCCAGAAAAGACTGTAGTTGTCAACGATTTCATTTTTCTTGGATCTACTATCAATGCTCTCTTAGTACCAAGAGTCAAGAAATCAAATGTAACATTAGGATTGGGCATATCAGAGACTGTGAAATTGGTGGATGATAAGGTAAGGTTCAAATTTGTTGTTTACAGGGTCACCATCATAGTAATGGGGTTGATGGCATCAAGAATAACATGTCTTCCAAGTGGTCCATTTCCTGATTGCCAATTATATAGGTATAAAGTTGTCTGCAGTATTTATTAACTTTTTGATAGCTGGAGGGTCTGTAGTAATTCCTTATTTTTTTTCTATTCTTGATAGTAATAAGTAATTACAACTGCTTACCAATTTTATTGATCTTTCAAAGAATCCTTTTTACTTTTCTGATTTCAGCATAATTGCTTTCCATTCTTACTAATTATTCTTACTCTGGTTCATTCTTTCTAGGTTATCTATTTGGAAACTTACTGGTTTTGAGATTTATCCTCTTAACGTAAACACGTGACATGTCATACAGCAGATGTCCCTCTCAGCATTGATTTTTTAATAGTATCCTATAAAGACTGATAATGTATCCATATAAAATAGCTCAATGTCAATTTTCCTATAAGAGTCTGACTTTGATGTATAAAGTGTGGTGTTTGGTTTCCATGTGTATGGAGACTTACACTTTTTTGTTTTTGATTTCTAGTTTGATTCCACTGTAACTGGAAAATGCACGCTGGGATTTCAATTACTTGAAATAAATGTGCATTGTGCAATTGTCAGTTAGTACTCTATAAACATTTTAGTACTGGCTGATGGTGTGTCAGGGAGTTCTACATCTGTGCTGGTTTACAGTCAAATTCTGTCAATGTTTGCAACAAGGTTGTGAAGTCTCCAACTATAACTATGGTGTCAATGTCTGCTTTCCATTCCAGTACACTTTGTGATTCTTTTATTATGTAGCTGAGTTACTCGAACATACTTTTAAGATTGTTATAGCTCAGGAGAGCAACCAAGATGGTGGCAGAGGAGGAAGCAGTGTAAGGAGCTGGAGGAACAGCAAGGTGCATAGAAATGAGTCACCAAAGAGACCAACATGGCACACAGAGACCGACGTGGTGCAACATGAACAGTAGGAATTTGAATCAGAACTTTCATTAAAATAATTAAGTTTGTGGGGGAGCTCTGGTGGCCTAGTGGCAAGGAGCTGCAACTACAATCCCAGAGGCACATGGTTGAGTCCACCAGATGTTCTGCCGGGGAAGGAAGGACAATCTCCTCCTGTACCAGTCAGGTCTGATTTGACAGTACATTCGCACAAAAACAATAAAATAAAAATAAATAATAATTAGTTTGGGAACTACAGGAGCAGAGAGCTGCAGGCACCAGTGGAAGCCGGCATTTGAGCTGCTGTGGGACCCATCCTCCAGGAGAAAGCATGTTAGTGGGAAACTGACTGGGTTTTCTTAAACCCAACTGACCTGCCAGGAGTGAGCTGGCCAGTTGGAATCTGACTGAATTTTCATGGCCCCTGCCAACCACCCAGGAGATCACCCAGGAGCGAGTGGGATGGTAGGAATTTGACTGAGTTTTCTTGGAACCTACCAACCTGCCAAGAATGAGTGAGTCAGTGGGAATATGACTGAGCTTTCTTAGGGCCTGCTGGGCAGAGGCTGCTGGGTGAGAAACAGACAAGTGGAATCTGAGTAGGGACCCCACTCAAGAGCATACCTGGACAGCTGAAATCTGAGTGAGGTCCCTAAAAGTAGCTGACCTGTCCTTGTGGTTATGCCCCATCTCCACCACCACCCCACCGGCCGCCTTGCCTGCCGCTGCCCACAATTCGGCCTACACATCAGTCAAATCAACTTGCCTTTAATCAGGAGCACCTTGATTGATTTACCTAAAAAGAGGCTGTTTTCATAGGCCCTGAACTGAACTTTCCCTTGAGTCAGAAGTTAAGAGAGAAACAGAGGTGGGGTAGGTTCCCCACCGATTTCTAGAGCATAGTCTTCAGATCAAGAACCTATCAATGTCAAGAAAGAAGCAAGCTATCCTACACCCTACACAAGCACAAAGCAAGATGTCACCCCCAAAAGGTGACACAGTATCAATGGATTTCTTCAAGTCAGAAAGTCTGATGGAACTTTCTGACACAGAATTTAAAAGAACAATGATTGACTATTTTCAATGGGTGAAAGACAAACTTGAAGGATTATAGGACACTGCAACCAAAAACCAGGAGGAGCTTAAAAAAACAATCCAGAACAATGCAAATAAAACAAACTAGGTATTAGTGGTACTGGAAAAACAAGGAACCATGATCCAAAATATAAGGTCCATTGTTTCAGATGCCGTCAACTTGATGGAGGGTCACATGAGCAGAGTTGAAGACATGGAACACAGAACCAGTGAAACAGAACCGTCACCACTGATCTGCTTAGAACAAAAAGCAGAATGAAAGAGGAAGGAAAAAGAAGAAAACCTAAGAATAATGTGGGACACAAGAGAAATACATGCATATCATCAGAATCCCAGGAAAGAAAAAGAAGCAAGTAAAGGCACCAAAAAAGATGTGGAAGAATTACTAGAGGAAAACTTCCCAGGCATAATGAAGAATGAGAGTATACTCTAGAAGCTGAGCAAACACCATATAGAACAGACCGCAAAAGAAAACCACAAAGTTATTAAATCTGCCAGAACCAAAGATAAGGAGAGAATTCTGAAAGCAGTGAGGACGAAACAAAGAGTAACCTATAAAGGAGCGCAGATAAGAGCAAGTGCCAATTTCTCAGAAGAAACCATGTGCGCAAGAAGACAGTGGAAGGACATATATCAAACAATCAAAGAATACAACTGTCAACCAAGAATACTAAGCAAAACTGTCCGTCAATATGAATGAGAGATCAAGATATACACAAAACTAGAACCTAAGGGAGTTTGTAAAAACAAGACCAGCGTTGCAAGAAACAGAGACTTCCTTGTAACAGAGGTGCCACAGAAAAAGCAGCCTGGACTAAAGTAACTAGCAACACCAAAAAGAACTGAACACAATGATAGCAAGGGCCAATGTGCTGAAAGGGTGCTCTTGAACGGTAAACCATTCTGTACAGGAAAGGCTGTTATTTCAAATTGCAGTTTTGTTGTTTGTTTTTTTTTTCCCAACAGGGAGGGGTCACTATCTCCCCACTGGGTGGAGGCCCATTTGCACTGCTTCTTGACAAGTAAGTTTAGGGTCTTGATTAGCAGAAATTGATTCCAAATCTATGATCTTGTCTGTGATGAACCTATCCCGAACCTGAATTTCTGTTGAAAAATAAAATTGACGGATCTGGCTTCTGAGATGAAAAGAAAAAAAAAAAAAAAAAACAAACAAAAAAAAACCCCTACCTCTCTCAATAATCACACAGAATGTGAATGGGTTAAATGCCCCACTGAAGAGAAAAAGAGTAGCAGACTGGACGGAATGAATGAATGAATGAATGAATATATCCAACAATATGCTGTCTAAGAGAGACACACCTGAAAAATAAAGACTAAAAATAAAAGCATAGGGGAAAAAATACCAAGCAAATGGCAACCATAAAAAAGCATAAGTAGTGAAATATATCTCCAATAAAATAAATTTCAATGCAGAAACCATGACAACGAACAAGGAAGGTAACTACATAATGCTTAAAAGGACAATAGAACATGAGGACCTAACAATAATAAATATCTATGCACCAAATGAAAGACCTGCAAGACATAAAAAACAAACATAAAAAAAAATTGAAAAAGGAATTAAGACAACACTACTATAGTACGTGGAGACTTCAAAACACCCTTCCCAAGAAAAGAACTCACCAAAGATGCTCAGGAATTAAACCACCACACAATAAACTAATTCAACCTCATAGATATTTATAGGCTAATGCACCCCCCCAAAAAAACAAAGACGTGTACCTTCTTTTCCAATGTGCATGGAACATTCTCCAGAATAGATCACATTTTATGTCACAAGGCAAGCATCAATAAATTAAAAAACAACAACAAATAATACAAAGTTTTATCTCAGGCCAAAGTGCTACAAAATTAGAAATTAATAATGAGGATAAAAGAGAAAAAAAACATACATTTGGAAGCTGAACAACGTTGCTTGAACATGAGTGGGTATTAAAAGAAATAAAAAATGAAGTTAAAAAGTTTCTTGAAACAAATGACAAAACATCACTTACAAAAATCTCTGGGAAACAGCCAAAGTGGTTATCAGAGGTCAATTTATAGCAATAAGCAAACATATCAAAAGGCAGGAAAAAAATGACCATTAACTCTCTAACCCAACATCTCCAACAAACTGGGGGGGGGGGGAAGACAAAAAACCCCCCCAAAAAAACAAACAACAACAACAACAAAAAAAAACCAAAAACCCAGCAAGAAAACCTGACACCCTCTACAAAACCTGACATTATAAAAATTAGAGCAGAAATAAATGAAAAAACAAAAACAACTGAGACCATCAACGAAACTAGGAGTTGGCTCTTTGAAAAGGTCAATAAAATTGACACACCACTAGCAAAACTAACAAAGGAAAAGACACAAATAATTTGAATAAGGGATGAAATGGGCAATGTCATAACAGAAGCAAATAAAATAAAAATGCTAATATTGGAATATTATGAAAAAATAAACAAATATGAAAACCTAGAGGAAACAGATAAATACTTAGAAATGACCAAGACAAAGGTGGGTGACTTTTAGTTAGCGGCCCTCAGGCCAGTCTTTCCTTGTTTTTGTTCAGACATTCCTCTAGGTCGTATAGCCCTGGTGTACAAGTTGCCGTCCCACGCTCACTTGTGGTTGCTGTGAGGCTGAACACTGTGACAAGGATGTGTCAAATGCGTTAATGGTTGGCTACCCAATGCGGATGGAGAGTGGGGTGGAGCTCCCCGACTAAACAAGCATGGAAGGAGGAGTAGCATCCACTTCCATAATAGCTTGCCTCTGGAAAACCTATGAACCTGGAGAGAGGATGAAAGGCACCCAAGTGTCAAGGACTCTCCTTCAAAGGGTTGCTATGCGAGTCGCCTGCGACTCGATGGCACTTAACAACAACAACCTAAACTGACACCAACTGAAATTGCATACCTTAACAGACCCATTACAAAAGAAGAAATTGAAAAGGTAATAAAATCGCTTCCAACCAAAAAGTCCCGGACCAGATGGCTTTACAAGTGACTTTTATAAAACATTCAGAGAACTGTCACCAATCCTACATAAACTATTTCAGAAAATAGAAAAAGATTGAATTCTCCCAGACTCATTCTATGACGCAAACATATCCTTGATACCAAAGCCAGGTAAAGACATTACCAAAATAGAAAACTATAGTGTATTATCTCTCATGAACATTGATGCAAAAAATCCAGAATAAAATTTTGGCCAATAGAATACAACGATACATCAAAAAAATAATTCAACATGATAAACTGTGGGATTCATAACAGGTATGCAAGGATCGTTCAACATAAGAAAAACAATCATGTAATTCATCACATTAACAAAGCAAGGAACAAAAACCACATGATCCTGTCAATTGATGCAGACAAGGCCTTTGACAAAATCCAACACCCTTTGCTGATTAAAACACTCAACAAAATAGGATTAGAGGGGAATTTCTTCAACATAGTAAATATTATATATGCAAACCCAACAATGTTCTCAATGGATAGAGATTAAAGGCATTCCCCTTGAGAACAGGGACTAGGCAAGGTTGCCTACTATCACCCCTCCTATCCAGTACTGTATTGCAAATCTTAGTGATAGCAATAAGACAAGAAAAGGAAATAAGAGGTATACAAATTGGCAAAGACGAGGTAAAATTATCTCTCTATGCAGATGATATGACAGTATAACTTATATAACCATGAAGACTCAGCAAGAAAAATACTGGACATAGTTGACCAATTCAGCAAAGTGGCAGGATACAAGATCAACATACAAAAAATTAACTGGATTGCTCTACAGTGACAAAGATAATAAAAAACTGGAGCTAAGAAAAACAATACCCTTCACAATGTGCAATTACAAGATTAAGTACTTGGGAGTAAATCTAACCAGAAGCACAAAGGATCTATTAAAAGAAAATTCCAAAACATTACTACAAGAAACAAAGAGAGTCCTGGAGAAATGGAAGAATATCCCTTGCTCACGGATAGGAAAACTCACTATTGTGAAAATGACAGTACTACCGAAGGCAGTTTACATGTTCAATGCAATCCCAATATAATACCAATTCCATTCTTCAATGAGATGGAAGAGGCAATCTCCAATTTCCTTTGTAATAGAAAGAGACCCTGAATAAACAAAGCACTCCTTAAAAAGAGAAAACAAGGTAGGAGGCATCTTATTCCCTGATTTCAAATCCTACTACACTGCTGTGGTCGTCTAGATAGCATGGTACTGGTACAATGACAGACACATGGATCAATGGCATAGAACTGAGAATCCAGATCAGCCCATCTACCTATGGTCAACTGATTTTTGATAAAGAGATAATATCAGTTAAATGGGAAAATGACAGCCTTTTTAAAATATGGTGTTGGCAAAATTAGAAAACTGTAGAAAACTCAAACAAGATCCACACTTTACTCCATATAAAAAAATAAAGTGGATCATGGACCTAGGACTAAAACCAAGGACTATAAATTTCATTAAGGAAAAGCTTGGAAGAACTCTAAAAGTCCTAATCCACAACTTAAACAGTCTTCCAAGCATCTTGAAAAATCTACAACCAGGAGAAAATAAAATACATGAATGAGAACTTCTAAGAATCAAATCCCTATGCACATTCAAAAACTTCTCCAACACGGTAAAAAGGGAAGCCACAGACTGGGAAAAAGTTTTTGCCATGTCAGACAAGGGACTTATATCTAGAATTTATAGTTGAGCACCACAACAAGATAAAGGTAAATAACCCAACTGAAAAATAGGCACAGGCTATGAACAGATACTTCACAAAAAAAGACATCAGATGGCCAACACACACATGAAGAAATATTCAAAATCCCTATCTCTAAGAGAGATGTAAATCAAAACAGTTATATCATCTCACCCTAGTAAGAAGAGCAAAGTTTAACAGAACAGCAACCAACAAATGCTGACAAGGTTGTGGAGAAACTGGAACCCTTATTCACTGCTGGTGGGAGTGTAAAATGGTGCAACTACTATGGAAGGCAGTATGGTGCTTTCTCAAAAAGTTGTAAATAGAACTACCATTCGAGCCAGCAATTCCACTGCTGGGTATATACCCTAAGGAAACCATTACCACCACACAAGGAGATATATGCAAACCCATGTTTATTTCAGCTTTGTTCACAATAGCAAAGATATTTGGAAACAACCCAAGTGTCCATCCACAAACGAATGAATAGAGAATCTCTGGTATATTCACACAATGAGACAGTACGCTCCATTGAAAAGTAAGGAACTCAATACTGCATGGTGCCACTGTTGTAAAATGGGATTGACATCGGGGTTGAGAGGAGACTGAGAAAGATGGGATAAATTATGTGTACTGTATTGAAACAGATAAGGGAGAGAGAACTATTTAAAATGGATTTATGATTAGGTATTATTGTCATGTCAGAATCCAGAATGAAGGCTGCACAATAGAGTGGACCTTGGAAAGGGACTGTTTTACAATGAAAGAATCTTTCTTTTACTTTTCAAGAGAAGAGCAAATTGGGATGGAGGGGTAGGCAGGGCAAAAAGTGGAACAATGAATGAAAGGGAGGAGGGAAGATTGTTATAGCTTCTTGTGGATTAACTTTTTTTTTTCCCTGAATTCTGCGTCATCTCCTATTAACAGATCCATCTCATTTTCAATGCTTAGATCCATCTCATTTTCAATGCTTTTAACTTGCTTTTGTCATTGTATTTTAAAAGACGTACTTTTGGGAAGTATATAGTTCAATTTCTATTTCCAAATTGTGTAAAGACTATGTAAACGTAAAAGGACAGAACCTATCAAGTATAGGAACTTCTCCACTTCTCCCCTTACCTTCTCCAATTTACAACAGCTTTAAATATGTTCTCCACATATTCTGACCACCAAACTAGCCCGTGTTAAATTTCTGCCTCAATGAACATTATTTAAGAGTAGATGGAAGACTTATTGTACTTATCCAGAGTTCTGTCTAACAGTTCTGTCTACATTCATGGTATCTTCAGTTTCCTCTTATCATTTCCTTTCTGGAGATTTTAATTTTTGCCATTCTTATATAGTGCATCTGCTGACAACAAATTCTTTAGTCTTCTTTAACCTGCAATTATCTACCTAGGTATTTCTAGAGAATTATTCATTTTAGCACCTGGAGAAAATTATGTCACTTACTACTGGCCTCTTTGGCTTCTGATGAGAAATCTGTTGTCATGTCATGCTTTCAATTAAAAGAATACAAGATTTTTTGGCTGCTTCCTAGAATTTTTTTCCCCTTTAGAGAGCAAAATGTTAGTCTATGATGTCCCCTGATGAAGATTTCTTTTGGTTTACCCTGTTTGAGATAATGATTATCTTCATGACTCTGAATACATTTTCAGCCCCAACTTCTTTGATTTTTTTTTCCTTCTATGAGTGTGATGACATTAGTATCAGATTTATTGTTATTTTCTTGAAGTTCTGTTCACTCCCATTCCCCCAAATTGTTCAGACTGGATTATTTCCAAGTTTTCTTTTAGAAGAGGGATAGTGACAGTTGATATATTTTTCAGTCTATCACTGCCATCTATGTCTTCTTTATATCTGTACGTTTGATGATAGTGTTTCTCTTTTTTGCATTATGCATGCTTACAGCTGCTCACTTAATCATTTTTATGGTAACTACTAAAAAAAGTTCCTTGTCATTTAACTCTAATTTGTTAGTTGAGTGATGGCACCTGTTGATTATCTTATTCAGATTAAGATTTCCCTGGACCTTGCTATGACAAGTGATTTCCAACTTAAACCTGGGCAGTCTGGTTTTATTACTGTATACTGTTGTTATTTGCCATCGAGTCGGAACTGCCTCATAGCTGACCTTGAAGCCTAGTTTTGGAGGCTATAAATTGCACATGAAAATGGTTGCCCATCTCTCCTGCGGAGCATGTTGTGGATTTAAACAGCCTGCCTTTGGCTTTGCAGAGCAATTCCTCTAAGTACATAGGGGTCCCTATTCTTGAATACTAGATCTTTAAAAAATATTTTTAAGAGGCCATTTTTTGGACTCTGCTCTCATGAATGAAAGCAACGCAACCTCATTACTATTAAAGTGAATGTGACGTTCAGGTTCTCTCCTTGGCTTCCAATCAAAATCGTGTAGGGAATGGGGAAGAGGTGCTTTTCACCTCAGGAAAAAGGAATCTTCTAATTTTCAATGATGGTAGAGCATTCGCGCTAAAATTGGGAGGGGTATCTTGAGGGTACTCCTGACCTGATCTCCAATTAACATGATAATCAATCAATGGTGATGAACATCTGAATTCTGGCACTAGACCTCAGACAGATCACACCAGAGTGATGTGAAACAGGTCACTCATTACTTCCAAGTATAGGTGGGACACCAGAATCCCCGCTAAGATCTCTGCTATTATTTGGAATAGAAGAGGCTCTCCACTCAGCCTCTGCTGCTACAGGACTCTTATCTAACTTTTTCTATGTTATTTGACTGCAGTAGAGAAGTTGTACCTTTAAATTTCTGTTTTAGTAGGCTGTACTTTCCCAGTCCTTTGGCTAGATTTTTTATGGCGTATTTTCTGTCTGTATACTTGGGCATTTCAAGGATATGTGCTCTTCTAGTGCCCACAGTAGACTATATAAAGAAAAAAGCAAATCCAAAGAACTCATTATTGTGTCAGACCTCAAGGGCTGGGATTCCTAGCTATCTGTCTTTCCTCCATTTTCCAAATGTATATTCTTAATTGTCCACACTTTTTAGTTCTGCTTAAAGGGAGGAACAGAGAAAAGTATACTCATGTGTACTCCATGTTCCCAGAATTATATACAATTATATACAACCTTTTATAAAACATTTTTGAAATGTTTTATCTTTAAATAATTTTTGAGCCACTTATAAAACCACACAAGAATGAGTCTTGGTATACTCAGCAGTTATGATTCAGACTATGGAAAAAGGCATACCATGTTTAGTCTATTTTATGTAGTAGCAAAAATGATCCAGATGACTTAGTCATTAGAATGTTGTTGTTAAGTGCCGTCGAGTCGCAGGCGACTCATAGCAACCCTATGAAGGAGAGTCATCAATGCTTGGGTGTCTTTCATCCTCTCTCCAGGTACATAGGGTTTCTGGAGGCAAGCTATTAGGGAAGTGGATGCCACTCCTCCTTCCAAGCTTGTTTTAATCAGGGAGGTCCACCCCACTCTCTGTCCACCATGGGTGACCAACCATTAACGCATCTGACACATCAGTGTCACAGTGTTCAGCCTCACAGCAACCACAAGTTACTGTTGTATATGGCAACTTGTACACCAGGGCTACATGACCTAGAGGAATGTCTGAACAAAAACAGCGAAAGACAGGCCCGAGGGCCACTTCCGTAATAGCTTGCCTCCAGAAACCCCATGAACCTGGAGGGAGGATGAAAGACACCCAAGCGTTGAGGACTCTCTTTCATAGGGTTGCCTGCAACTCGATGGCACTTAACAATAACATCAACAAAGGGAGAGATTAGCAGGCCCAGTGGACAGAAAGCAATGCTACCAAGCCAAAGATGGGTCATTAGAATAGCTTCACTTAACATATTTATTTAAAAATGTATCATAAATCCTATGTTGAGACAGCTGGAGATGGTGAAGGGAAAACACTACAAATAACTATTACATAGCTTTTAGAAAAGGACCTTTAAATGATATAAAAGCACTTAAAGTGGTTTTCAAAATTTTTGGTTAAATAGGATTGCATATGGACATTTCAATTTTGGAGTTCATATCTTAGGTTCCTATTCTACATAAAGTACCCCAGAGAAAGGATGAAAGTTATACAAGTGTTCAGGTCTTTCATTCAGCCCTTGAAGTCTGACACAATAATGAGTTCTTTGGGTTTCCTTTTTGCTTTATACATTCAAAAATTAGGGTTTCCGGAGGCAAACTATTTCACAAGTGGATGCCGCTCCTGCTCCCAAGCTTGTTTTAATTGGGAGCTCCACCAAACACTCTCGACCATGGGTAACCACTATCGTCTTTGACATATCAGGTGTTACAGTGTTCAGCTTCACAGCAACCACAAGTTACCTCTGTACAGCAAGTGGACAAACCACCTAGAATGTTTGACCAAAAACAATTCAAAAAACAGGCCCTTGGTATTTTACAATTCAGGTACACCCAAATGCTGGTGGACTCTGGGCCAGAAATCCCCAATTCATCTGGCATGGAATGTTTTAAATATGCAGCAAAAGTAGGGATAATTAGTTAATTTCATAGTATAAAAATACAATTTTCCAGTCTTTTCTCCTTTTATTGTAATAAAAACATCAAATTCACATGAATATTTTTAATTTAGAAACTATAAGGAGTAACTAAATAGAAAATTTCTATCTTGCTTCTTGTCTAACACTTTTAACTGAGATTATAAACATTTTTTAGTATCAAGCTGTTTTAAATACTCAAAATGAAATTGGCATTCTTACACATTTCCCTTCTAAATAGGAAAAGTAATCTATTTTCTTGCCATAACTGCTGCTGGTTTATTCTCTAAGAATATCACAGGTTATGTGGCAAAGGATATGAGTCACTGTCCTGACTTTAATAGTAAATAGCTATGTATCTGAAAGCTGTTAAATGTTTATCATCCTGGAAAATTTTCAGTTCTCAGCTTCCTAAATATATCCTTCCTATCATCTCCCACTGTATATTTATTACTATGTGTAAGGTATTTGATATAAATCCTCCATGTATTTGCACCAGATTAGTAATTTCACTTTTATCTTTATCAAAATAAAGACTTTCTGCCCTTATGACTCTTATTCCTTCATTTATCTTTTTAACCAAAAGGACAAATCAAAATTTAACTGGCCCATCTATCTATGGTCAACTGATCTTTGACAAGGAGATGAAATCAGTGAAGTGGGGGAACGACAGCCTTTTTAACAAATGGTGTTGGC
>NW_006399979.1:3436430-3439241 GCF_000299155.1 Elephantulus edwardii | reverse complement strand
CTCTTCCTTTGTATTTCCATACTTGAAAACTCAACCTCCTTTGCCATTTCTGTTGTCTAAATGTTGTTCTGTTGTACATAGGGTTTTACTTTAGATAAAAAATTAATCGCAGAGATGAGCGGTTTGAATCCACCAGATGCTCTGCTGGAAAAGGAGGGACAATCTCCTCCTGTACTAGTCAGAACCGATTTGATGGTACACGCACGCAAAAATTAAAAAAAAAAAAAAATAAAAAAATTTTAAATTAAAAAACAAAAATTAATAGAATATTACTATTACCAATACACATAAATCTAAGAATGAAGTAGTGATATTAATGTAAAGATATTACAACATTGATTCGTTTTCATTTCATCAATATTCACAATAATTGAATCTGCTGTCAAGCTCAAACCTTCGCAAGAGAAATTAGAGCTGAAGATACATCATGGAACATGGTTAGAAGTGGAATGAGATTTTCTACTGATTCAAGTAACATTTGTTTTACACTAGGAAGAAAATGCATTGTTCATGTTAAATTCTAGTAGTGAAAATTTCTGAATAATAAGAGCTAGTTAATATTGGCATTATCATTTTCTCAGTTCTAAAGTTTATCAGATCCTAAGAAATTAGTTCATTAATTAGCTACAATGATAAATGAAGAATTTCTACTACTTCATAATTCAGCTAATCATCTTTTCTTAATGTTTATTTTCTGATTTTTCAAAACTTTAAACCCACCAAAATCTGAGTCAATTCTGACACAGAGCAACCCTCTTCACAGGAGTGGAATCCCTCATCCTTTGCACACATAAAAGCTAGTTGGTTCTGGAAGCACCCCAACTTAAGTCACTGAGCCAACTGAGCTCCTTTCAAACAAAGCAGAACCGTGAAAAAGATAACTACAAGTCCTATAAATAATAAGAAACATACAAAATATCTTTTTTACACCTTGTACAAATATACAATTGTGTATATTCTATTTTAAAATATATTACACAGAAATGGTTTGTGAAGTAGAAAAATAAAATTAAGCTCCATGTTTTCTGCCACATAGATCTTAAAAATGCCATGTTTATTACTTATGCCTAACTCCTGAATCCTGAGACATGAATCAAAACATATGCAAGATGGACCACAATTAATTTTAACTGACTCCTCACTGACCTCTGATATGTGTCAGGTGCTTTAATAATACTTTTAGACACATTATGTGATTTTATCCTCACAGGAACCCTAAAACTGTGTGGCTTTTGTTTTGTTTTGCAACTTTAAGAGTTGGTCCTAAGACACTGAAGTTTTACAGATTACAGCCAAGCCAAGATTACTGCCAAGCCCTCATAGACAAAGGCTAGAACAGCCAGGATATAAATGTCTGTCAGGTTAATTAACTGAACATTTTGGCATTATGTTAATCTAATTACTCAGCTAGAGTTACAGATTATCTTTATCCCTAGGTAACACTGTGTTACTTTTAGTAACAAGTGAACGTATCTACCATTACTACAGAAAATTCAGTAATTTAGACACAAAAAGTATTATTACCATTAATAATTAAGAAAACATTTTCTTGGTTTGTGGTAATTAATTGACACCTAGCTTCTATGTTAAAGAGTATAAAGTTAATATGGTGATAGATTATAATATTCACTGCCGTGCTTCTAGTATAAACGGATGGGCAATGAATGTTTGATAAATGAGCATATTCTATTTTATTCTAATATCGCACTTTGGTAACCAGTAAGCATAAGTTAATTCTACAACTCAGATACAAAAAGAGTAATATACACTTACCATTATTAGGTATAAGCTCCATATCCCAAGGACTCATCTTTTCTGTATCTCCATTGTCCCAGCTTAATGATTAAAATAAAAATGATTTTTTATAAAAAATCTAAATACTCTTAAAATTTTAAAACATTTATTACAGAAATAATTTCTTGAGTATTTACAAAACATGTCTTTATTAATAGATGGAAGAAATTAAAAATAAGGCAATCTGAACTAAAATGTAACAAATGTTTTCTTACCAAACATTGTAACACTGAAATAAACTGTCAGGATATTCAGGTTGAAGAGGTTCCTGGCTTTCAATTGTTCCAAACCACCAAGCATCATCTATAACTGATCTGAAACGGTCACCTAAAGAAGAACAAATGCCATCTCATTAAAAATATACTGCTACTAGTTATAAAACTTTCTTCATGGTATTTTTCCCATCATGAACTGTATCTTTCAAAGTGCCTGTATAATGTTAGAAAACACATACAACACGATCTACACATTGGAAAAACGCATCAAAATGGAGGGAAAAATATTTAATAGAAACACCTTAAGTATTATCAGTTTCTAGCTCCAACCACTAGTTATACTGGTATGAAGAAATTAGGTTTTGAGTAAGCTTTAAAAAAAAAGCCCAACAATCTAGCATTCTAAATCTGACATTAGTACTAGCTTCAAGCTTCTCATTAAAATAAAAATTTTAGGTAATTTCTGTTCAAAAATATTTAGGTTTTTTTTACTTCCTATTTTCTATAGGTAATTTTCTGTAGCCAA
Organism: Elephantulus edwardii; assembly: GCF_000299155.1. Taxonomy (NCBI): domain Eukaryota; kingdom Metazoa; phylum Chordata; class Mammalia; order Macroscelidea; family Macroscelididae; genus Elephantulus; species Elephantulus edwardii. Next base: position 3,436,706 of record NW_006399979.1, on the reverse strand, counting down.
CAATCAATCAGACTTGCCTTCCTTTATCATATTGCAACTAAACTTTAACATTCATTTTTACTTTCCTGTAGGGGAAAAAAGTAAAAATAAAAGCTACAAGTAGTACTCAACGTAGAATGTATTTGAATTTGGTTTTGTACATGTGCTTCTCTTATACTTGGCACTAGGAACTAACTACACACAATCAGAGACTTTTCCCCAAGTACTGAAGAGTAAAATGTCAGTCTGGAGACTAAAGTGTGCCTGATTCAGGCCATGGTCTTTGCAATTACTTGC
>NW_006399979.1:3426528-3436330 GCF_000299155.1 Elephantulus edwardii | reverse complement strand
AACAATGAATGAGTGGAAGCCCAAAATCTCTGTAAATGTTTATGAAAATTAATAAAATATAATTATAGAAAAAAAAAAATTTAACTGGCAGCATTTCCCCCTTCCTTCTTGTTACGTATTGCAGAGCTGGAACAACCCATAGTTGATCCTCTGTGGGTTTTCAGAGGAAGTACATCACACATGAGATCACCCTTCTTTCTCCTGTGGAGTAGCTGGTGAATCTGAACCATGTGCCTTTGGGTTGGCAGCACAGCTACTTCCCATTAGGCTACCAGAGCACCTTTTTCCCTTCCTTAATGATTTCTAAAATAAATCAATGTACAATGAATAATGTCTTAGGTCTAAAGGAATAAGTGTTTTAGAATAATAATTTAAGTTATGAGTAGAGAAGATGCTAATACTTCTGCTGTCTTATGTATAAATGGATAATTTCTCCATGTCGTAAATGATTTCTTTTAATCATATTATCTTCCATAAGGGTCAACCTCTCCTTATGCCAACAGAATTTTGATAATCTTCACCTGGCAAGCTTAGATACTACTCCACCAGGGTCCCACAATGTAAGGGTAGTATAAATTTGAATTCTATAAATCCATGCATAGTGCAAACCTAGAAGGTTTTAGTAAGTGTACTATGGCTGAAGGCCTCCTCTGCCTGCACAGTGTTAATCCTTGTGCTTCTAGGAATCAAACTAAGGCTTGCTTCTCCGGGGAAAGGAAAACACACAATACAAAAACCAAATAGCACTAGCTAAAAATTATACCTTGTTCCTCTTAAGCAGAGTTAAGAAACAAAGGAAATCCACAGGTTCCTCAAACAGAACTAAAATCCAGAACACTGCAGCATTAGCTCATTTCTTCTGAGTGGTTTGTGGGAGGACAGGAATCTGAATTAGCCCATATTTAGGCTGAAATTAAAGAATTCCTATCATATTAAAATTCCATAAATATCTTGTTTTTAAAGTGACAAAAGGGGGGGTGGGGGGGAGTAATTTTATTGTATTTGACCACTAATGAAATTTCTCAATAGTCTTAAGTTAAAATATCACATGTAAAAAAGTTATGAAGTCAGATGATAACACATTTGGATCATGCTCTGTCTTCTAGAACAGAACATGTAAATATATATAACAATGACACTTTATATTTGTTTTTGTGTGCCAACAAGTCAGAAACAAATAGCTGATCCTTCAGCAGTTTTCAGAGGCAGTAAACTGCTCAACCTTCTCCTGCAGGGGAGATGTTTGATTTGAACCACATGCTTGTGGGACTGAAGTGCAGCTTCTTAAAACCAGGCCAGCAGAGTAACCTACATTTATATATAATGCTTTAAAAGTAAAACTATTCCTCGATATTCTTATTTCTTTAACCTGTAGAAGTAGCAATAATTATTTGTTTTTCGTAGATAGATGGAATTTACTGTGATGAAAGAAATTTTAAAAAAAATGCTCAAGAGAAAAAAAGAAATGACTTACTCAAGTCACACAAATACTAAGAGGAACATCCAGGACCACAAACTAATTCTTTGGCAACTAGATGGTTTGTAATGGTTCATTATATTCACTCTCAAGCATCATTAACGTGGTAGCTTAAAAATGACACAAACAGCAAAATTCCGAATAGAAAATATGCAGTAAACTGGGAGATTAAAAAAAGACATTTCTTAAAAATACTTACTGGATATTCAAGGAGATCGACTGGCTGGCGGAAAGGCTCAGAGTCCTCACATTGAAATATGAGATTTAACAATTCTTGACATTGTTTTTTCCATGCTTGGATATCACAAGATTGAGCTCTATTCCGTAATCTTCTTCTAGGCTGATGATCCTAAAGCAATCATTTCCAAATACATTCAGAAAATAATACTTACACAATAAAAGTTAAGAGACTTGGGCAAAATTATAATTTAACTTAAAAATTATGCATTACTTACCTTCCTTTTTCGGGTAGATGTTCCTGGAATATCAGCATCTTTCTCTTCTTCCTTCAAAGAAAAAAATTTATCAGATTCAAAAAGTAGTCCAAATTTCATTATACCCTTTCAGTTTAACTACAAATTACCAACAAGAAAAATTTCTTAACATTAATTAAAAAAAAGAAAAATGCAACTTTAGATTAGAATAACATACTTTTGAAAACATCTTTTTCTTGAAAATTAAGAAGTGTAAATTTCTTCTGATGTACAGAAAAACAGCAATTTAACAATCAAAATTAAATACTAAATACCTCAGAGTCAGACAAAACTTTCTTCTTCATTGAGTTGTAGAGAGGAATTAAATTATAACAAGTTTGATCTCTAAATAAAGAGAGAGGAGTTAATATGTAAGATTAAACTACATGATTATTTTTTATCTTTAAAATGTTGCCGAAACCAGATTTTTAAGACAAAATTTGAAGCTTAATTTTTTAGTCAGTTGAATATAATACACAAATTTGTTTTTGTCCTCACTAACAATAGCTTCTACTTAAACATGATTAATTCCTTATGTCAAATGCTTATCACTTTATTATTTGAAAACTCATTCTTTTCACCTTATACTATTAGTCCAGCTCTGGTGGCCTAGTGCTAAGAAACTGTGCTGCCAGTCCTAAAAAGAGGTCTCTCCTTCTGTGTGATTTATAACCTCTGAAAATCCACTGCAGTGCCATCTATGAGTCAGTTCTGACTAGATGGCAAGAATTTTTAGAGTCTTTTTCATTGAGTTGTGCTGCTAAACTCAAGGGCACACCTCTCTTGTGCTTCAAATCCGTCAGCAATCTGCTGCCATTCTATTTACAGCACTGAAAACCCACCAGGGTGTAACCTATGAATCAATTGAGTCTTGAGTGAGTGAAGGAGTCTTTATTCAGGTTGCTGTTATAGCTGAGATCCTGACTTCCATTCCCTGGAAAGAAAGCTAAAAAACCTCAAGTACTTTTTGAATAATCCCAAGTTAACAGAAAACTCAGCAACATGATATAATATGGTACTGTATTGTATTTTTCTCTTTTATAAAATCCTGAATAATATTTCTTCATCTGTGATGTTAAAGACTGACCTCTGCCTTTGTTCAACTGGCACCATCAAGGAGCAAGGTCATCATCGTGATTGTCCCATATCCCAGACTTCTTTCCCGAAGCCATACACAACTTCTAACCCAGTTCTAGTGCCATGGTTTATGATTTCTTCATTTTTAATCTATTCTGATTTCAATGATCTACTAACACTATAGTAATTTTAACAATATCTTAATTGTCCCTGAGGTTTTCTAACTTTATTTAAAGAAGTAAGACAGTATAAGACAGTAACAATTATTATTATATTATCAGGTATATTTATCAAGTGTTGTTATAAATATACAGGTATTGATTTTATTCTCACACTAATTAAATGAGTAATACTCTATCCTCATTTGAAATAAGTAGGTCCCAATGTTACCTCTTATTTTCCTACTCTCTTCAATGTGCTGTCGCTGGTACATGCTAGGGAATCAGAACCACAGCAGACAGTCCAGTAGGTACTGAGAGGCTGTAAATGGCATGAGGGGGAAATGCCCATTTTTACTCCCATGGAGGCACTGGTAGATCTGAACCTGTGAAGCTGTGTTGGCAGTACAACTCTTTAACACGAGGTCACCAGAAGTAGTGTTCTATTTTTCCTTTTTAGTATTCTTCACTGCCCTTTATTAAATGACAAATTCTAGTAAAATGTGTAGTTTAGATAAATGTTAATTCTAATATGAATCCCTAAGTAATGTGTATCAAGATAATATTGTTACAATTCTGAAAGCATCTATCATCTGGGTTACTTCTCCTCAACTTTGGATAAATTCCTCTTCAATGAGAAAATGCAAGTTCTCCACCTTGACTTGATTCAAATTCTGCTTCTTTCTACTTCAATACTGATTGTCCTTAACCTATGGCTTTATTCTCCACTTGTCCCTCTTCTTCTTTTACTCTTTTTGCTTGGTATTAGTGACATTTTGTTCTCTTGACTCTTAAATCCAGAGTTCTCCCTCATCTCTCCCATCACAAAAACTTACTTTATATAATGTAGAAGAAGATCAGTGACAAATTTAGCAGATTTTACAATAGGGCTTCCAGGCTCATTGAAAGTTCGAGTATTATGCTCTATATATCGCACTTCCCACATTAGAGAAGAGACTCGCCTTTAAAGATAAAAAATACAGAATACTTAGACATATATGCTCACAAATTAAAACTCAAACTCTGATTTTGTTCCAATTTCTTAATCACAAAGCACATGTTTGTTTACATGTAATTATTTTCAAAACAGTATGCCCGCTTTGTAGTAAAGAAAAAAAAAGAGCAACAATATTAACTACATTCAACAAAAAATAAGTCCAAAACAAGAAACAATAATCTTCTTCTAAGGTGGAAAAATGTTTATGTGGGAAGTAGTAGGACAAGCATTTCGTTTTTGCTTTATATATTATAATCATATGTGGAACATTTTTGCTCAAAAGTGCATCTCACTTTTAGGCAAAAGTTTTAACCTAACACTATTTCCAGTAATCTAAAGACATACAAAAATGAATAGCTGACTCATCAATGGAAAAAAAAAAAATTAACATTTTGTTAAATTTTATTTTATTTCTACAAGAAATCCATTTAGAATTTCAATAAAATGCATTTCAGAGTAAAATACCTTTTTATATTATTCTAAAGAAAAATCTCACAAATGTTTTAATGTTAATTTAGAAAAAATTTAAATGCTTTACTTTATTTTAGAAGTTCTGTGAGCATACCTGAAATAATGAAAAGTACTTAGGAAAATCATACTAGTTTGTGAATAAAAACAGGTGTAATGAATAAAAATTTGTATGTTATTGTATGCACAGAGGTACACAGAAAAGCTCTGGACACTTCAAAAGCAAGACACACAGCTCAGTAAGAAAATCATACGTACCTTTTCATATGTGTACGTACACACACACACACACACACACACACACACACACACAGTGTAAAATAAGGCTGACAGCAGGAACCCAAATGACTAGCATTTTAAAAAGAGACTGAAGTATTATCAAAAGACACAGTTGTAAGAAGTGTGAAATCCAGACACCCACCAAAATCTGTAAATAGTAAATCAGCAAATGAAGGCATTATTATAGTAAATACAAACATAAATCATAATATTAGAAAAGTTTCCAAATTCTTCAATTATTTTATTTGTACTTTTCCTCCACTGAAAATTGGTTACAATGTTAAATTACTGCTATAACTGAATCTATAATATACACAGAAATATTTGTTAAATAAATGAAAGAAGTAAGATTTATTATAGAAACTTCACTTAAAAAAAACAAACCCACCTAAGGCAACAATTTACAAAACCTGTTGACTCTGAATTGCATTTTTATCAGAGTATGAAACTAGGAGAAAATACAAATAAATAAACTAACAAACATGCTGCTTCCCCCCGCCCCGCCCCGCCAGCATCCCTGTCAGAACTAAGTAATACTTGACCCTCCAGGCAGTAAATCGCATGCAAGGAGACTGTGAAGCAGCTGGTAGATCTGAACAAGCCTTTGGGACTGCAGTTCAGTTTTTCTAATTATACCTTTAAAAGACTAACTTATTTTTTCTAAATAGTCATAAAATGAATATAATTAAAATAATGAAATACAGTATCTTTTTATATTATTCTAAAAAAAAAAAAAAATCCCAAATGTTTTAATGTGTTCATTTAAAAGAAAATGAGTAACTAGAAAACAGATTATTCAAGAAAAAAGTACCAAGGCCTGTTAAGTAGCTTTTAAAAAAAACAAACAAGCCTGTTCAACAGTATTTTTAAAGTCAAGTGGGATAGACTCAAAGTCCAATTTTGACCATCATGGGTTTGTCTGAATTTTAACTTCAGTTTAAACTTGCACATGAGTAATTAATGGCCTGTTCCACTGTCTACATCTACTTTAGTTTCACAGCTGATACTGAGTCTCTAAACATTTTTTTCTAAAAATGTAGTCAATTTGACTCTTGTGCAGACCATCAGGTGAGGTTCACGTACAAAGTTGCAATTAAGTATTTTTTATAAAAGGTATTTGCAATGAATAAATCAATTGTATAAATTTCTATCATTTTATCTCCAGTCTCACTTCTGTCAACAAGTCCCTATTTTCTAGCTATTGATTCTCCTTCCTTATTCCCAATTTTTTCATTCTAGTCACAAATTACAATTAATGCATCTTGGTTGCACATTTGATTGAATTCAAACTGAAAATATTGGTAGAAATGTATTTCCTTCTCTTTACCTCTAGTTGTTGGTGCATATATTTGAATGATATTGGTACTGACAGATCTTCCTTGTATGCTTTTAGATAATATACTGTCATTTGTAACACTGTATTTCAGGATGAATCTAGAAATGGTCTTTGGCTATAAATGTGACCCTGTTTCTCCTCACTTATTCATTTCAGGTCACATGAATCTGATTCAAAATGGATCATGCCAATCCTATATTACAGCATGTCAATACCTATTATATCAATATTTATGCATTCTACTTCTTATTTAATAAGGTTCAATTTTCCTACATTCCATGTTCCTATCACTAGTGTCTGTCTGCAACTGTTTAATTTGTTTCCCACTATGAAGGCTCAATGTCCAGTGCCATACCTACTATTCTAAGTGTGCTCTACCATTCAAAGGGTTTTCAAAGACCTACTACTTCAGAAGTGATGGTCAATCCTTTTTCCTAGCCTGTCTTATTCTAGATGCTCAGCTTTATATTTATAACACTACCAGACCGACAATCATTTTACCCAAAAGAACAGATGAAAAGATCCTCTTGCAACAACGTCAGTTAAGACATTAAAATGTACATGATTCAGGCCATGGTCTTTGCTATTACTTTCCATGCATCAGAGAGCAGGACAATAACTAAGGATGATAAAACTGATGCTTATGAGTTGTGGTGCTGGAGAAGAAAATTGAATGTACCAAGGCCTGCCAAAAGAACAAACAGGTCTGTCCTGAAAAGGGTGAAATCAGGTTGCTCCTTGGAGGAAAGGATTTAAGCTATCTCACATACTTTGGATATACTACTAAGGATGTTCAGTCCTTGGAAAAAGGACATCATGCTTCAGAGGGTGGAGTGTCACCACAGAGGGGAAGACCTGGACTCAGATGAACTGACACAGGGAGACTGGGGATACGGAGATCATCTATCAGAGACAATGAGACCAGATCAGTATAGGGAAGAGTGTAGATTATTGTACATAGAGTCCCTATGAGTTGACTTGATGACATATAGTAACAAAACCAAAAATATGGAAGAATCATATTCCAAACAGTTTAGGAAGACCAGCATCACTAGAAACTTTTTAGAAATGCAAAATCTCACACACCACTCCAAATACAAGGAATCAAGTTCTGCATTTTAACAAGGTACTGAGAAAATTTAGAAGCATGTTAAAAGGCAAGAAATACCACTAAAGATTAGTAAATGTGTGAAAGGACCACTGAGTATCTCTGGTAATAACTGCATCAAAGGGTACTAACCTGTAAAATCTGTTTTCCAGTCTTTGTTTAATAGTACTTAGATCCGTTGGATATGCCACTACAGTACAATACATGGGATAGGCTTGAAGATCCACAGGGGCTACAAATGGAGAAGCAGTATCTAAAAGAAATGAATGACATGAATAATTATTTTAACCGCAAGTTAATTTAAGAAGAGTTCTAGATAAATTAAGAATTAAGTCTAATTCATGGGAACTTTGAGTCTGTTCCAGTGTTTCTACAGAAAATTTATATAAATGACATGAAGATTTACTTACTATAGCTAGATTTGCATTAAAAAACTTAGATGTATTTACTGATATTCATTCAACGGGAAAAATATCAGATGGCATATAAACATAAATCTATTACGTTATTTATTAAGTAACCTCTGATTTTCTCAAGATTTTATTAATTTATTTCAGGTTAACAGCACTATTCTGACAAATAGCTGGCATGAGGAGAAAATAGTTTAATAGCACTGATTTAATGAAATCCAGTAAGCTTGAGGAACAAAAGCTATCTAATTTTGTGACTCTTCCTTCCTATTTTTGCACATAGTGTAACATGACTTCATATTCTAAATACTACCCACACAAAGAGATAATAATTCTTAAAAAGTTCTTTTTCATTTATTCAATAGAAGTCTCTTTGTAGAGCTGATTCCTTAGTGACTTGCTACAAATCACAACACAAAACTAACCTAGAATACAAATCCAAATTTCTGGGTATTTTATAGAGATTTTCTTAATTAATGTTTCATGCATTCCCTTTTTACATTGTTAAAAAGATTAATTTAGTGTACAAAGCTGAGGTAAAAAAACCGGTTCTGCTAACAATATAATTACAATTTAGCTTCCAACTCCTCCTAATTTCCGCCACATAAATTGAAATGTCATGAGTTTTCAAAGTGAGTTCTAAAGGACCTAGATTTTACAGAAGTAATGCTGGCATTTCTAGAGTAATTCTCTTTACCATTGTTTTAGAGACAAGTTCTGAATGATATCTCATTCAAAAATACCTAAGACAAAGGACTTAAAATTTCTACAATGAAATTTTGTTTGCTAGATTTCTGTAACTGCCTTAAATTGTAATTTGGGCAAATTATTTTTCCTTTCTCATATTTTTTTTACCAGGTTTTAAAAATACAGACAAGATGATGTTTCTGGTATTTACCAAGTGTCATCAATTGGTTTATTCCTCCTACAATTCTTTCACATTCTTCATCCCTAGGATTGGAACCCCATTCTCCATCAAGAGGTTTATAAATTAATGATCTGCATTCAGTATCCGTTAAAGGAACACTAGTACCAAGTTCTTCAGGAAATACAGCTGAAATGTACAGAAAGAAAAGCAGAACAGTAAATATATGGGACAATTTTTAAATACTTAGATTATTTTTAAGAAGTAAAATATGATCTTAAAGTTTTATAAAGTTATGTTTATATTTAATTTTTCAAAAACAGACAAATTTCAGGGAGCTCTGGTGGCCTAGCGGCAAAAAGCTGCACTGCAATCCCAGAGGTGTGTGGTTTGAATTCACCAGATGCTTTGGCGGAGAAGGAGGAACAATGTTCTCCAGCAGTACCAGTCAGATCGGGATGTGACGGTACACACACGCAAAATCATAAATTTAAAACAACAACAACAATTAAAAAAGCCAGACAAATTTCAAAGGTCAGTAACCAACTTTTTCACAAAAACACTAACTTCATAAATGATTTTGTAGATTTTTATTCTTAGATCATAATTATTTCAAAATTATAATGGAATACTTCCTCCACACTCAAGATGCAGGTAAGGAAAAAAGCCTTCTAAAATTATGATGCAAATTTCAAGAGTTTTCTAAAGCATTTCAGTAAAGACAATTTTTTTGTAAGAAAGAACTGTGAATAATAACATCACGCTTACTGCTATTACATGATAAAGCAATTCTTTATGCCTAATCTTTGCGAAAGGAAATAGGTCATAATTTGTACACAACCAAATTTCTCCACAAACGATAATTCAACTTTATACAAATGTATACATTAAAACAGAATACAAATTACCAGATACCCTACATGGCTAGCAACGTTGTGGCTACGGCTTTACGGCACTTAACAAAAACTACCACCATAATTTATATTCATGTTATTGTTGTTTGTTGTTATGTGCCGGTGAGTCGCCTGTGACTCATAGCGACCCTATGTACAACAGTCCTAAACTCCGCTCTGTCCTGTGCCAATCGCACTGTCTCTGACACTCCCATCCCAATTATCCCAGTCACTGAATCAATCCACCTCATAGAGGGCCTT
>NW_006399979.1:3340050-3421243 GCF_000299155.1 Elephantulus edwardii | reverse complement strand
ATGGTCTTTGCAATTACTTGCTATGCATCAGAGAGCTGGACAATGACTAGGGATGATAGAAGGAGAATTGATGCCTTTGAGCTGTGGTGCTGGAGTACTGAATATATAATGGATTAATGGAGAACAAACAAGTTCATCTTAGAGAGGGTGAGACCAGGCTGCTCCTCGAAGTCAAGGATTCTGAAGCTACATCTGACATACTTTGGACATGTTACAAGATGGGACTAGTCCTTGAAGAGGGACACCATGCTTGAAAGGGTGTAGGGACAAGAGGAAGAATCCTTGATGAGATGGATTGATTCAGTGACTGGAGTTAGCTGTGAAAATATGACTGGCACAAGACAGAGCAGGGTTTAGGGTTGCTGAGTCTCAGGCGACTTTATGGCACAAAATAACAAACACAATTCTGCAATGCTATCATCATTCTCATATGTTAACTTGAAGATGTTCAATGTAATTGTTTAAAACACTGCCTTTTGCTATGAAAATATGGTCATTAAAAAAAAAAAACCAAAACAACAAAAACCAAAAAAACCCATGAGGTATTCAACTTAGAATACTGTCATTGTAGTGGAACATCACTATAAATTGGAGACTACTTGTAATTTTAGCACAAGAGATTGCATTCCTCATATCTTTTTCCTTACCCAACTGCATGAGGATATTATTGAAAATTACTTTCTCTGAAGACTCCAATAAGCTGTAACAGCTACATCTTTTTCTTATTCTAAACTTCAACTTCTCCCTGTATCATAAGCATGTGATATCCCACATTCCACCTTTTAAAATGCTTTCCTTCCTCCTTTTCATCTAGTATGGGATCTGTGGTGCCATAAGGTCCCTATTCCCACACCATTATCTATTATAGTAATTTTACACCTTGTTGTTGTTAAGTGCTGTAAAGCCACAGCAACCCTATGAAGGAGAGTCCTCAATGCCTGGGTGCCGGTGCCTTTTATCCTCTCTCCAAGTTCATAGGGGTTTCCGGAGACAAGCTATTATGGAAGTGGATGCCACTCCTCCTTCCAAGCTTGTTTTAATCGAAGAGCTCCACCCCACTCTCTGTCCACACTGGGTAGCCAACCATTAACATATTTGACACATCAGTGTCACAGTGTTCAGCCTCACAGCAACCACAAGTGACTGCGGTATGGCAACTTGTCTAAAAGACTTTTAAATTCTACTAAAGTATTTGAGTGACTCTGAGGATATGTTTGGTAATTTTAGAGCTTCACTTTCAGTAACAGTGACATTTAACTCATGGTAATTTTTGAGGATTATATTTTTTAACAATTAAGAATTACTGAGTCAACCTATCATTTTCCTGTGCTGTTTCATCTTAACCAGTTTTACTGTCAAACCCATAAATATTATTCTTTCGTATTTAACAGGATTCAACAGTAATAAAACACACACAAAAGGATTGAATTATAAGGAGAAAAAACAAGCTGAAGCTGGCATTACATCAAAAAATCAATTACATGTTGAAACTTATACCTTTCCATAGATACACATTTGATCAAAGTTAAGAATTATCCAAAAGTTAATGGCAGAAATACAATCTACTAATTAAACTGGCTTTCTGACTATTCTTATAATCCGATGATTTATTATTTTGATCTGAGGCTAAATTCTTTGCCACTGGTATTTAAAATACAAGCAGAACAACTGTGGTGGACAGGTGCACTGCTTCCAAACTTATTCAGATTAGCAATGATGGTTTAGCAATTGAAAGTTAGCTAAAACAGAGTGTTAGTGATTTGGACAAGTCTCATCAATATAAACGATATGCCAGGTAAAGTACACTCTTAATTATAACACTGACACAGTAGTGGAAAGAAAGGACTCAAACATGGCAATAATCATGAGGAGAGCACGATTATTTAGGCCTGTCCCAAATTCAACGCAGACTGAACAACTATTTCTCAGATGAATAAATATCAGGGACAGTAAATTAAAAGAAAATATAAGTGACTAAAACATATTTTTAACAATGCAGCAACTTAACTATCAATATTAAAATTAGTTTCCATTAATTGGTTATCTTATGTCACTTATTTATTTATTTAAACCAAATCCTGGGCAACCAAAATATGACTTTGAGTCTATCCCACCTGAATTTCAGAACCATCTCAGGAACAGGTTTGAGGCTTTGAACACTAATGAGCGAAGGCCAGAGGAGCTGTGGGAGGATATCAAGGGTATCACCCAGGAAGAGTGCAAACGGTCATTGCAAAGACAGAAGAGGAAGAAAAGACCAAAATGGATGTCAGAAGATACTCTGAAAATTGCACTGGAGCGCAGAGAAGCCAAAGCACAAGGAAGAATTCAAGATACTAAAGAGTTGAATAGAAAATTTCAAAAGGCAGCACGGGATGACAAAGCAAAATATTACAATGAAATGTGCAAGGAGTTGGAGTCAGAAAATCAAAAGGGACGAACTCGCTCAGCATATCTTAAGCTCAAGGAACTGAAGAACAAATTCAAACCTCGAGTTGCTATAATCAAGGATGCTTTTGGCAGAATGTTAAAGGATCCCGGAAGTATTAAAAAAAGATGGAAGGAATATACTGAGTCACTGTATCGAAAGAAATTGGAAGACACAGAAGAATTTCATGAAACAGCATATGAGCAAGAGCCTATGGTGATGAAAGAAGAAGTTCAGGCTGCTTTGAAGGAAATGGCAAAAAATAAGCCTCCAGGAATAGATGGTATACCAACTGACATATTTCAGTTAACAGATGCTGCCCTGAATGTACTCACCAAGTTGTGCCAAGAAATCCGGAGAACGACCACTTGGCCAACTGACTGGAAGAGATCGATATTTGTTTCTATCCCAAAGAAATGTGACCCAACAGAATGTGGAAACTACAGAACAATCTCACTGATTTCATATGCAAGCAAGATTTTACTGAAGATTATCCAAAAACGAACGGAACAGCACATCACCAGAGAACTGCCAGAAGTCCAGGCTGGGTTTAGAAAGGGTCGTGGTACTAGGGATATTGTAGCTGATGTTAGATGGATCTTGGCTGAAAGCAGGGAATACCAGAGGAATGTTTATCTGTGTTTCATTGACTATGCAAAGGCATTTGACTGTGTAGATCATAACAAACTATGGCTGACTCTGAGAAGAATGGGAATCCCAGAGCACTTGATCGTTCTAATGCGAAACTTATACTTGGACCAGGAGGAAGTCCAGGAGCAAGGGAACACTGCATGGTTCAAAATTGGGAAGGGCGCACGCCAGGGATGCATCCTATCTCCATACCTTTTCAACCTATATGCAGAACAGATTATCCGGGAGGCTGGGCTCTATGAGGAGAAATGTGGGGTCAGGATTGGTGGACGATTTATCAACAATCTGCGTTATGCGGATGACACAACCCTGCTTGCTGAAACTGAAGAGGACCTGAAGCGCCTGCTGCAGAGTGTCAAGGACTGCAGCCTCCAAAATGGATTGAGGCTCAATGTCAAGAAGACAAAGATTCTCACCACTGGACCAACAGGCAGCATCAGGATGATTGGTGAAGAGATTTGAGATTGTACACAGCTTTAATTTGCTTGACTCCACAGTCAACAGTCTTGGCACCAGCAGCCAGGAAATTAAAAGGCGCATTGCCATGGGAAAGTCTGCTGTTAGGGACCTCTCCAAAGTACTGAAGACCAATGGTTTCTTTCTGGAAACTACGGTGCATCTGATACAGGCCAGGGTCTTCGCAATCACTTGTTATGCATCAGAGAGTTGGACAATAACCAAGGAGGACAGAAGGAGAATTGATGCCTTTGAGCTGTGGTGCTGGAGAAGAGTATTGAGAATACCATGGACTGCTAGGAAAACAAATAGATTTGTCCTGGAAAGGGTTAAACCAGGTGGCTCCTTGGATGCAAGGATTCTGAGGCTCCGTCTAACATACTTTGGACATGTTGTGAGGAGAGACCGGTCCTTAGAGTGTGACATCATGCTTGGGAGGGTGGAGGGACGGCGCAGGAGAGGAAGGCCCTCTATGAGGTGGATTGATTCAGTGGCTGGGATAATTGGGATGGGAGTGTCAGAGACAGTGCGATTGGCACAGGACAGAGCGGAGTTTAGGGCTGCTGTCCATAGGGTCGCTATGAGTCGCAGGCGACTCGACGGCACATAACAACAACAACATGTCACTTATACACAAAGTGATAACCTTACGTTACAAGAGAAATGGATGATGTTATTAGGTGCTACTGAATTAAGACTGACAGCAACTCTATGAAAACACGTAAAAACTTTCCCTATCCTGTGCCATCACTAGGATTTCCTGCAACCTCAAGCCCATTGCTGTATTCATTTCAATACACTTCACTGAAGATCTTCCTCTCTTTTGCTTTCTTACCTTTTGCAGTATGGTGTCTCCGTCTAAGGATTAACCCCTTCTTATAATATGTCCAAAGTATATAAAGTAGTTCACGATCCTTGGCTCTAAGGAGCACTATGTTATACTTCCTCTAAGACAGATTTTTCTTTTACGGTCACTATGAGTCGTCTACAACTCGATGGCATCAAACAACAACGACAATGACAAAGAGAGAGCTACGTAGCCCTAGTGGAAAGGAAACTATGCTACCAAGCTGAAGGTGAGTGATTTTCATCTGCGGCCCTCGGCCAAGTTAAAATTGTTTTCCTGTCAAACATTCTTCTAGGTGGTATAGCACTGGTCTGTGTGTTGCTGTACAGAGGTAACTTGTGGTTGCTGTGATGCTGAAGACTGTGACAGTGATGTGCCAACCGTGATAATGGGTACCCATGGTGGACAGTTTTGGCTGGAGCTTCCCGACTAAATCAAGCCTGGAAGAAGGAGCGGCATCCACTTCCAAAATGGCTTGCTTCCGGAAACGCTATATACAAACAGTGCTCAGGTCATTTGTTCATCGGGTCGCTATGAGTCGTCTACGACTTGATGGCATCAAACAACAACAACAACAACAACAACATATTCAATATCCTTCTCCGACAGCACAAATGAGGGTCATTAATTCTTTTATAGATGTTCACTGTACAACAGAAGCATGTGAAACACCCTGTTTTGCGTCAGGTGCATCTTAGTCTTCAAAATGACATTCTCACTCTTTGATATTGTAAAAAAAGTTCCTTCAACAGTAGATTTCTTCAATGAAAACATTTTTTTATTATTTGATCACTGCTACTATGGGTGTTGATTGTGGATGTAAGTAAAAGGAAATCTTCAACAACTGTTGCCCATGGTGAAATGACAAAAGACTTCGGGTTCCTTCAGGTGGAGATTTAATACTCAAGGCTTTTGTCTTTGATCTGCATTAGGTGCTTTAAGTATTCACCTTTAGTATATAAAGTTGTGCCCTCTGCATATGATTGTATGAAACACAATGTAAATGAAAGATTGTATAAAACAATGTATATGAATGAAGCATAAAGATTTTATTATATGAAAATTAATAAAAAATATTATAAAGAAATAAAGTATGTTGTGTCTTCTCTAATCTTGATGCCACATTCTTTCTCCTTCACATACTAGTTTCTCAAATTATCTGCTCAGCACACAAATTAATTAATTATTGAAAAAAGGATAAGGCACTAGCACACATCTTTCCTGAGCCATACAGTATCCTCTTAATTCAGATAAATAAATCATATCTTAGTCTATAAACAAGAGTTCTAGGATTCTGAATCTTAATGTTATCATCATTTATTATGATCCACACAGTCAAGTGCTTTTGCACAGTCCATAAAACCCAAGTAAATAGTTTTACAGCAGTGGTATCTCACTCGTTTCAATTGATTTTTATATTCTAGTAGATCTCTGCCGATGGACTGTTCCAATCATGTGTGAATAATCTTCAGAAAGATTTTATACACTTATCTGACATTAAATATACTGTTCAGTAATTTCTATATTCTGTTGGATGAGCACATATGGATCTCCTCTAGTCTGCTGGCTTGGAAACCATCTTCTAAATTTCATGATGTGTATATTAGAACAAGAGTTGTAATATAGGCCTTCTGATTCAAAATAGCCAAAAACTCTCAGCTCAGTAATGCCTACGAGGTCAAACTTTACGTGGTCCATTTAATTTCTGACAACTTTTAATCTTCCTACAGTCATATCTCATACATTCCATGTTGAAATTATTAATGGATATTTCATCATTTTGCTTTTGCCAGACCAGCAAATGAAGGTCCTTCAGGGAAAGCTTCACTCATTCTTTAAGGTCAGTATGTTCTGGGTCCTTTCCAACCAGGAGCTCATATTTGACATTATATCCAACAACATTCTTCTACTTTTCAGAGTTGTTTCCAAAGGCTTCTGAAGTGGACTGTCAATCCTATAAGTTCTGCTGAAACTTATCCCCTAAGGGTAGCTCTGATGGTATTTTTATTTACATACTTTGGACATATTATCGAAAGGGCCAAATCTCTGGAGAAGAACATTATTCTTTGTTCACTGGTTAACTCTTTTTAAACTAGAAGACACAGTAAATGATTTTTGGTTATCTATGGCTTAGACACCTAAGGATTCTAAGTAAATTACTCATTACTCACCTATATTCCACCGCCTATATTTAGCATCATCAAACTGCTGTCTCAAGACTAGGAAATCTATAACATCAGGCATATCATGGTATCTGATGATAAAGAGAAAAAAAATTATTAGGTCAAACAATAAGATAAAAAAGATCAAATTTATATGAAACTTAGGAAAAAAATTAAAAACAAAACAAAATCCACTATACATAAAAACAAGACTCTCTCAACATTCCTTACTTCATTGTAAATGATCCGCCAGTCAGTTTACCAGTATCAGGATCTAGAAAAGCAAGTTTAAGGCAGCAAAGGGTAGGCAATCCCACTTCATACTTTATGCCAACTATTTTCATCAGCTCTTGTTCCTGAGGAAGATATAAAAAATAAGTTGTATTTACAAAATCAACTACTAAACATGAAGGAAAAAATTTCCATGTTCAATTATGATATGGTTGGTTAATATTCTGTGAAACTGAGTTACACATGCTTAAGATCTGAGTCACTGGTAGAACTGTGGAGAGCTGCATACATTCAACACAGCACAGTAGGCTACTGTCTTTGAACGCCTACTTTAGTATTACATATATCTCCCCTCAACTAGAAATGACTGAACTAGACCCCATTTCACAGCAAACTGATTATATCAATCACCTTAATCAGCTGAAAATGCAGGTTTAAAAATCAATAGAGAGGTTTCCAGCCTTTTCTTTCACTGAAGAAAAAATAAGAAACAAACACTTACTCCAACTACCCTAATACATTCTTAGACCCAGTCAGGCATGCTAGTGAGTGTGTACTCATAAACTGGGTCAATCTTTTAGTTCTTTCAAAGTTAAAATCTCCTCACAGATTATGTCAATTTAAAAAGGCATCATCAAGCTACGGTTTCTTATGACGAAAATAATGACATGTAACATAATTTCATTTTAAGTGCAGCATCCTTTTGTATTAAAGACAAAAATTTAAAAAAGCACTATACCCGTAGTTCCATCTTATGCCAAGGCTGCTTTTTTGGATTAATACTATAGATTTTATTTTTCCGAGCCATTTCAACATATGCTTCATGTCCTTGTCGGAAGTAATAAACCTATAAAGGAAATAAAGTCATAATTCAAAACATTTCTATGTGCTCCCTTTAACATAAGCAGAAAAGTATCAGCTTTAGCTGTAAAAGTAAAATCTAATATTCTATAAAGCTCTAAGAAAGTTTTAATTCCTCCATTAGTCTATTTTATCCTTCTTCTGTTAACTTATCTAAGGCACTTAAACACATTGTTCTAAATGATTTAACAGTATTTTATGCTTATTGATTTTACCCGTTTTATTTCTGAACCAAAAATAAGTTAGTCACTATTATATAATAAATTGTAGTTGCTGTTGGATGATGTATAACTAGACTGCTTCACAGGGGTAAGGATGGTGAAATGTGATGTTTTGAGTATGTTGTAAAGACAGACCATTCTTTAGAAAAAAAAGCAAAAAAACATCATGCTGATAAGGTGGAAGGTCCTTCTTTGTAAGATTTTATGATATGCTACATGGTTTTATGCTATACATTATTATCAGTATTGCTCTAATTATCTATAACTTGCAAATGAAGACTAGAGCTAAATATTTAAGCACAAGCAATTAAAAAAAAAACACCATAAGGTGCTCTGTTGAAATAACCTATACTGTAATAATATCCTGCTAGCCAAAATCATCATCAAGACTTTGAGATCCACTAAAACTAAATCTAAAATCTATCAACCATGAATTATATACTTTATGGCTAACTTAAACTACAAAAATCTCAAACTTTTTGCTGTCAAGTCAGAATGAACTAACAGCAGACCCTCAATCAAGTTTCCAAAGCTATAAATTGCACATGAAAGAGATAGTCCATCTTTCTTCCACAGAGTAGCTAGTGGATATAAAGCTACCAAAGGCAAGAGCTCTTACAGTTATCAGTGGAAGTCCTTTTAAACTATGCTACTAGAGATCTCAAATATAATCAATACCGTAAATAATACAGCAAGTACCATTTAATCTCTTTTTTGATGATGCAGACATCTGGTAAGGTCTACCGATATACTATGTTAGTTGTCATCACGTGAAATGGAGTAATCCATGTACTCCTAAGCATACTAAATCAAAAAGGTTTCTAAGACACAGCTCAAATCCACCAGCTGCTCCCTGGGAAAATTATGGGCAAATTTCTCCTCCGTGATTAAGTGTCTCTGACACTTGCTGGAGGATCAGCTTTGAGTTTCTTTCAACTTGATGTCACACAACCACAACATTCTGATCAATTGATATTTTATATGGATAAACTGGTACACTCAATAAAGAAGTCTCTTACTTATTACCAGTAATCTGTTGTAGTGGCAAATAAGACTCAGTAGTTCTCTTTCACATTTTATATATTAAAAGCTCATCGTCAATCATTTTTAAAAAACCAATTATTTTTAAAAAGATCTTTTTAAAAGTGTATTTTTTAAAAAGGTCTTCTAAAACATCTAATAAAAACAGGAGCATGAGGATAAATGAAATTGTTTTAACGAACAAAATGCAGAATTATACCTACCTTTAACATAATATCATTAAATTTTAGATGAAAATGTTTTAATTTAGACTGAAATGAAACTTGATAAAATTTTAAGAAATACATATTTTCTTTTGGAATCTTAAAATTTCTATTCTCACACAAATATTTAGGTTTACTACTGCAAAATTTATAATGTCTCAAAATTTATCATCTATTTAATTTTCTCCCATTTATAGTTTATGCAGAGCGACTAACATCTAAAACAAAGTTATCTTGTCAAACAGTTACAACTTTCTAAAACGGTTTTAAAAGATGGAAAAATGTAAGTTAATTGGGGAAAGAAAAAAATGAGGAAACATTCAAAAGTTTTAAATATACCTCATCACCCATCTGTGGCACAAACGGACATCTTCGAGGAATAGTATCTGTAATCCACGTTGAAGGCAACCATTCTTCTAATGTCAGTCCATTTTCTGACAGTTCTCCCACAGCCAATCTCTAAGAAAGTTTAGAACAGTGTAAAGTAATATGATCATGAAATACTGCCCAACCTTCCCTTTAAAACAGCCATAGGATGGCACACACAGTCAAGTACTTGTTTACTAGACGAAGGTTGGCTGTTGGAACCCAGAGAATGGGCTGGCAATCTGTTCCTGAAAACCTTATAGCATGGTCGGGCTTCACCATGAGTCAGAACAGATATGGACAACTAACATCATACAAATATAAGAACATAAGATGATATGACACTTCTATTTTAGCTTGGCACATTTAAGTATCTTCTGCATTTTCATTTAAAAATAATAAAAAAGAAAGTTAATTTTAAGGGTGAAACGGGTTGGATGTCAGCCGCAGAAACCTAATGGAAAGTCTGTTTCAACTTGAGAGCAGTAAGTTAGAACCAGGAAACCGGAAATATCAACTGTACCACAGGATGCATTCTTATATTATTTGATCAGGCAACTACAAGTAACAAAACTCATAATCAGCTGAAAGAAAGACTATCAAGGGAATTAAAGTTGAGATATACAGAAAATAGAATTTGTCAGTGGTAACAAGTCCACTTAACACATAATTGGGATACAGAAATGGTCAAAGCAACAGATCACTAAGTTTATTACAGTGTAGTACAAGAAAAATGGACAGGACTGGCTTTTCTGGTAACATATTCTTCCTCAATCCTGTCTGCTCCAGAAGATTCACTGTAAGGAAAAGTAACAAAGGTGTATATCCTAAGAGCCTGAGAGACAAGTTGTCTTTTATTTGTCTATAAAGATAAAAGACTCTTTGGGAACAGATTAAACATCCTGCACACAGCCAGACGTAAGAGAAAAGAATGTTGTTCTTTAGAGGTATATGATCCAAAGTCAAGCACGGAAGTTAAAGTGCACACCTTGGAAAAGACAGCTTTAAAATATCCAGCATAGATCCCAAGCTCCTATTAAGACTTCAAAACAAAGTGAAAGGATTCTTTTTACATACAAACCAAATGTAAAATACACCCTCTTCCTCTTAGTCACAAATTTTAGTTTATAAAATGATCACAAAAAATTTAAAATGATCGCATTAAGATTGGTGGATTTTCTATTGCAGAGAGGAATGAATGATTACTTTTGATGGCTGCTTGGTTTATGAAGTTTATACAACTCATATACTACCCTATTTGGTAGTTAGGCACCAGCATCCTTCATCGTGCTTTACCAAACACAGCACCCAATTTTCAGTGATCCTCTTATGGAATATCAGTATTGGCTACTACCAACACTCTCGACACCAGCATTCAAGAAGACAGTCATGAGCTCTGGTGGCCTAGTGGCAAGAAGCTGCACTGCAATCCCAGAAGAAGACAGTCATTTCCTCAACTAGTTGAGCATAGAAACTCTGTATGACCCAGCTATTCCACTACTAGAAATATACCCAAGAAAATTACAACTGAAACAGAATCTGAGTTTTGTATACCAATGTTCATAGTAGCATTATTCATCATCGCCAAGAACATGGAAACAGACCAAACATCCAACAGCAACTGAATGGATTGAGAAATTGTGGTACATTCACACAATGGAATAATATGCAACACACAAGACCAACAATTTTAGAAAATATTATGTAACTTGGGAGAGACTGGAGGAGAGCATTTTGCTGAATGAACTCAGTCTTTTAAGGACAAATACTGCATAAGCCCATTACTGTAAAAATGGAAGGATTAACTATTAAAAGATGTATGAGCTCAAAGGGGGGAGGGGTCGGGGGGAACAGAGAGGTGAAGAAGAGATGGGGCGAACCCACAGGAATGCAGTTTGGTGGGCTGAGGTGGGGGTAAGGAAAGGAGGTGGTTTTGGATAAACAGAAATAATAATGATGTGCCAAGGTCCAACGGTGACTGATTTTATGAAACACGATGCATAAGAATAATTGTCTAATAATAATCGTCTAAAACACAGTGTGAATGAAAAATAGGGTGAAATGCAATGTGTACCGAACTTTGTAAGCAAACTACTAAAAAAAAAAAAATCAAAAGGCAAATTTTACTGTGAAAAGTTTGCTTTCAGGGACCTCTCTAGAGTACTGAAGAACACTATGTCAGTCTGGAGACTAAGGTGCCTCCGATCTAGGCCAAAGTCTTCACAATTACTTGCTATGCATCAGAGAGCTGGACCAAGGATGACAGAAGAAGGATCAATGCCTTTGAGCTGTGGTGTTGGAGAAGTGTGTTGAACATACGATGAACATCCAGAAGAACAAAAAGGTCTGTTCTAGAGGGGTGAAATCCGTTTGCTCCCAGGGAAACAGGATTTTGAGGCTGTCTCAAACATTAGCACAATGAAATTAGGTCTGTCAGAGATGATGAGATTGGCTCAGGATACAGCAGCTTTCAGAGCTAATGTACACAGGATCACTATAAGTTGCATGCAACTGACTCGATGGCACACAAGAACAAAAAAATACAGAAATTACTTGATCATAATACAGTTTTTATTGTGCTAGGTGTCGTCAAGGTGATCATGATTCACAGCGACACCTGAATCCTGCCCTATCATATGTAACCTAACCCTCCCTGATATACTCGAGACCACTGCTCCTGCTATTGGTTGAGGGTCTTCCCTACATTGTCAACTCTTCACCCTTCTAATCATGATGTCCTAATTCCAAGGACTGACCTAACAATATGCCCAAGGAATGTGAGATCGAGTTTCATCATCCTTCCCTTCAAGGAGCTTCCTAGATGCACCTTCTCCAGGCATACTTGTTTGTTTGTATGGTTGTTGTTGTTAGGTGCCATCACATCGTAGACGACTCACAGCGACCCGATGAACAAAAAGCCTGAAATCTGTTCATACATAGTTTCTGGAGGCAAGCCATTTCGGAAGTGGATGCAGCTCCTGCTTCCAGGCTTGTTTTAGTCGGGAAGCTCCAGCCAACACTGTCCATCATGAGTAACCATTACCACGTCTGACACATCGGTGTCACAGTGTTCAGCATCACAGCAACCACGAGTTACCTCTGTACAGCAATGCACAGACCAGTGCTATAGCACCTAGAAGAATGTTTGACAGGGAAACAATCTGAACGTGGCCTGAGGGCCGCAGATGAAAATCACCCACCTTCGGCTTGGTAACATAACATTCTGTCCACTAGGCCAATGTAGCTCTAAGTCATCGTTGTTTGTGTTATTAGGTGCCATCGAGTCATAGACGACTCAAAGTGACCCTATGAACGAAAGGCTTGAGCACTGTCCATACATAAGAGTTTCTGAAGGTAAGCCATTTCGGAAGTGGATGCCAGGCCACTGCTTCCAGGCTTGTTTTAGTCTGGAAGCTCCAGCAAACACTGTCCACCATTGGTAACCATCACCACATTTGGCACATCAGTGTCACAGTGTTCAGTAGTGTTACACAATTACCAAGTCTTTAAAGTGGTGCATCCTTCAGTCCATTGACAGAATAAGTATAAAAAATATACGTGAGCGAAGCTCTGGTGGTCTAGTGGCAAGAAGCTGCTCTGCAATCTCAAAGGCGCATGGTTCAGATCCACCAGATGCTTCGCTGGAGAAGGAGGGACAATCTCTTCCTGTGCCAGCTGGATCTGACTCGATGGTGCACAACAACAACAAAATATATATGTGAGCTGAATGGACAGAATATTCACAACTTTTAAAGGATAAGTACTATGTGTTGAAAAGAACTGGCTACAACATACGATTCTATCTTCCACTATATTATTTTGTAAGCAAGTAAATTATTTATTAATCTGATTTCTCTAGCTCCTAAAACCACAAGAGCCATATATAAAATATTACTTTACATTATGCTTGGGAAAGTGGAGGATTGGAGAAAGAGAGGAAGACTCTCAACCAGACGGATTGACATAGGGTTAAGATTTGTTATTCAAGGGGTCACTATGGTCTTACTTGACAGCACCTAATACTATTACTTGAAATGACAGCATTTTACCTCTCAGAAAACTATTTTGCTGTTACATATTTTCTGTATCTGAGTAATAGTTTATCACACACACAGTTAAATGTCATTGATTCCTAAGTTGCCTTCTCTAACCCATTGAAAAGGGTAATATGTTTAGGAGTGGAGGACAACTATTTGGCCAACTGACTGGAAGAGATCCATATTTATTCCCATTCCAAAAAAGAGGTGACCTGAAAGAGTGTGGAATTATTGAACATATATCACTAATATCACACACTAGCAAAATCCTGCTGAATATTATCCAGAAAAGACTTGAACAGTATATTGACAAAGAACTACCAGAAATACAGGGTGGTTTTAGAAGAGGTTGTAGCACTAGGGACATTATTGCCAATGTCAGATGGATCTTGGGCAGAGAACAGAGAGTACAAGAAGAATGTCTATCTGTGTTTCATTGACTATGTAAAGGCATTTGCCCGTGTGGATCACAGTAAATTGTGGCTAACTGAGGAAAATGGGAATCTCAGAACTGTGTTCATGTGAAACCTACCTGGACCAAGAAGTAGTCCTCAAAACACAACAAAGAAACATTGCATGGTTCAAAATCAGTAAAGGAGTGTGTCAATGATGCATCCTGTCCCCGTACCTTTTCAATCTGCATGCAGAACATCAGGAAGCAGGGATTAACGAGGAGGAATGTGGCATCAAGACTGGAGGAAGACTTACTAACAAACTACGATACGCAGATGACACAACCTTGCTTGCTAGAACTATAGAAACCAGCAGTCAAGAAATCAAAAGACGAATTGCATTGGGGAAATCTGCTAGCATGGACCTCTCCAGAGTGCTGAAGAGCAATGATGACAGTCTAGAGAGACAGGTGCACCTAATCCAGGCCATGGTCTTCTCAATTACTTGTCATGCTTCAGAGAGCTGGACAAGGACTAAGGATGACAGAAGAAGAATAAATGCCTTAGAGTTGTGGTGCTAGAGAAGAGTATTAAACATACTATGGGCTTTCAAGAAAACAAATAGGTCTGTCTGGGAGGGTGAAACCCTGTCTCTTCTTGGAGGCTAGGATTTTGAAGCTCTGCCTCACTTACTCTGGGCATATGGCCAGGAGAGATAGGTCCTTAGAGAAGGACATCATACTCAGAAAGGGTGGACAGACAATGCAGGAGAGGGAGACGCCGGGTGAGACAGATTGATGCAGTAACTGGGGCAATGAGGATTGGTGTGTCAGAATTAGTGAGACTGGCTCAGGACAGGAAACAGTTCAAAGCTGCTGTACATACATTACAGGCAACTCAATGGCACCTAACAACAATAACATACTATGACAGGTTTGGAAGCAGGAGTGGCATCCACTTCCTAAATAACATGCCTCCAAACATTCTATGAACTCTGATAAATGTTAATAGTTTTTAGAGGGGCTTCTAGTCTTTTGTTATAGGTTCGCTATGAGTCATGTTTGACTCAAGCCCAAACAACAACAGCAACTCAATAGATTTGAACAGCAGACCTTATTGCCAGCAGCATAACATGTATACAGTATGCCACCAGTGCACCATACAGAATCCTCAAAATTCACAGATGCAGAAACAAATCAACAATATCACATAGTTCTTAGGATGTTTCAAGGCTTTCTAAGGATAAAGACCTTTAACTTCCCTTATAATTAACTCTATAATGAAAACGTATTTTTAATTCTAAAAATAGCAGATGTTACACAATATCTTCTCTTTTATAGCCAAATATCCAACCACAATCGAACAGACTTGAGACATTATGGTACATTCACAAGATGGTATTACTATACAGAACGCAGGAGCAATGATTTTCCAAATCTTGGGAGGGACGGGATAGCATTATGATAAGTGAATTAACTCAGTATGAAAAGGACAAATACTGCATGAGATGATTAATTTTATAACCAGTAAAATGTGTATGAAGATCTAAGAGGTGGGAGGGTGGGGACAGATGGGTGATGATGGGCGGGTAGGGGGTTTTTCATTTGATGAGTTGGGAGACAGGGTGGGTTAAGGAAATGGGAAAGATTCAGTGTAAAAAACGATGTATACAAACTCTATAAGTAAACCAGTGTAAATTAAAAAAAAAAAAAATTCCAATTTCTTAACAATAGATGTAAGACATTGCCACTATTTTCTTGTTCTTTCCTTGACTTCTTGCTAACTAACTAGTTTTAAGATATAAAATCAATTAAAACTAATAAAATTTAATAATAATAAAAAAGATATAAAACCAACAAAACTACTACTAACGTAAAGATCAATTAAATATGGTTCACATACTACAGATAATAAAGGGTTATTTTTTTTTAAGCAGAGGTATTCTATTTGCGATTCATATTTGCTTTGTGGTCAAATAAGACAACTTTTATCTTTCTTACTTCATGTGGTATTATTTCTTTTCAGCTACAAAAATAAATTAGGGTAATTAAGGCAAAGGCATCTAGTAAATGCTTTGTAACATTATGTTTTTGATATACTGAAATAAAAATGAAAGAGTAAAGTCCATCAGACTACTAAAAAAGAGCAGATAATATTTTAAGATTAAATGTCTAATTTTAAGAATATCACTGACTGATTAGAAAATACTCATACTGAACATCTAAAAGCCTGAATATATTTCCATATAGCTTATTCTACCACTATGCACTTCTGAGTTTATATATTTCTCTTCCTCTTTTCTGTTACTATTTCTTAGTACTATATTGTATTTTTTAAATTAGTTTTTAGAGTTACTTTCATAAAAATTTTAAATATATGAAAAGTAATTCAACCTTTTGCTTTCTTTCTTTGGGCTTCTTTTTCTTTGGTGACGTTGGTCCATCTTTTTCTTCATTTACTTTTTTCCGTTCCTTTTTGATCTGTTTTTGCTTCTGTTTTTCAGATTCATCTTCATCATCTGAACTGCTTTCTGCTTTCTTAGTTTTATGTTTAGGCACTTTCTTTGGCGGCTGAAGATTTATTCCTGCATCTGCTGTCCAGTCAGAATAATCACTGGAGTAATCACTAGAAAAGTGAGGCAGTAGTAAATACATACATACATACATACATACATACATACTAGACATAAATACACAAAGAAGATTAAGCTTGTATTTTAAGACATAAAATAAAATGACAGAACATTATATACTAATGAGCTAAATAATTATTTTCTCTATTTAAAAACTAATATTGAAAACCAACATAAAAAAATTAAGTTCTTTGATTTTAAGATAATGAATGTTGGAAAGGAGTATGCAGATTCCATTCTTGAAGCAAAGTAGGAATTCTAGACATAGACTCCCATAGTGAAACAAAGGCATTTTAAAGGCAGCTCGACAGTAATGGGCAAAATCAGAAATATTGGGAAGAATTTTTTTATAAACTTATCATTTAAAGAGGAAATTTCATTTAGGGAAAAACCTAAGAACTTTGTTGAAAATTACTCTTCACCACTCTATTAAGAATTATTTAAAGGTGTGAAAATATCTGCAGATCGAACATTTATTGAGGCTGCATTCAACTTAAGAACATTTATGTATAAACAAATCCAGCCCACAGTTACAGATAATGAGTATTATCAGATCTTCACAGTCATCATCACTCTCTGAAACACACAGCAAGTAACTGCCAGGTAGCAGTAAATGCACTGAATCTAGAACTGATAACAAGGAATCCTTACTAGCCTCGATTTCTTAGTTTCTGTGAATGTAAGAAACGATCTAAAGGAGACCATCTGAAAAGCTAAACATCATTCTCCAGAGATGACAATTCTTGTTATTAAGGTTTTGCAAGCTCCCATGCCTTACAATGTGAATAACCAGTTAAAGAACTTGAAATCGTCACCTGAATATTCAATTGGGTGAGGAAACAGGGATAAAACTCTTCGCTCTACTGCTGTAAGAAATTATAAGTAGTCAACAAATACTTAAGATAACTAAGCCAACTAGATGTCATTTCTTCCGTAACTTAATGCCTACAGGTTTTAAAAAATAAGTAATGAAATTTCTTTTTGGCTGAAAATCATAAATAAAAGCAAAATACCAGGATGATCCATTTGAAAGCAACATACTGGAGATCAAATCAGAAGAATTAATTGTGGTCTTTCTTCTCCTAGTGGAGAAGCAGAAAATCTCCTAACTTTTGAGAGGACAAAAATACAAAATCCATGTAAAACATCCAAATAATGGTTTTTAATATGTTGCTGATAAAAAAAAAACAAACACCAAAAAACCTAAACAAAACAACCCTGTGCCTTCTAAAGATTGTGTATTACATTTTGGAGAAATACAACTCCATTCGCTCACCTGGAACTGCCATCACTGTGCCATGCTCTTTCTTCCTCTTCAGATGTCCCACCACTGACAGCAACCACCTCACCTTCCTAACAGACAGTAAGCACACAATTGTTTATTTGAATAAAATGTTTCAAGAGTATAAAAATGATACACATGAAATAACACAAGTCGTATTAGGATATTTAAATTTAAAATGGTTCAAATTAGATAAAAACATAACCTTAATATTTTACACAAAAGTGAGAAACTATTAACTTCATGCAAAGATGTATTATTCACAAATACTAGACTGTGAGTCAACATCTCATGACTTTGGTTTTGAATTTTTTAGTACAACACATCATCTTCATGACATGAGTGCTGCCAACACAAATGTATGCAGTTAACATTTACTTGTTTCTCCCTGGGATTAACTGCCCCTAAAAATCGAATAGAGAGCAAACTATCAGTCACTTCTGAATACACAACGTATAAAATTAAGTTAGTTTACTGGATTTTTAACAAGTTTTCTTTCCTATCATTGCTTTAAAAGTATACAATCTGGCACATTTACATTTTCTTGTTTTTAACATAGCTCTACCATATGAAAATTTGTATGCCATCTCTGGTTTTACTTTAATTACAAATGTACGCTAGTAAACATTATCTAACACTGTTTTTCTTTAGTAAATACTTACAAAGCAATACCTTCAGACTAAATGGGCTTTTGGTCATAAAATCTTAACACAATTTGTCCTCTGCTTGAGTAAATGTGCCAACAGCTATGTTTATGAAGCTGCTAATATACATCAGAAACTATTCTACACATATTATATTACCTTATATGTATCATCCGTTTGATCTATGTAAGACATTGGTGGTTTATAAGGGGAAGAATTAAGAAATTTGTCCTAAAAGAGCAGAGTGCTAAGTATCAAAACCTTTTCTGACCCCAGGCAATTAACAAAAAAATTTAAGTTAAATGGTTATTCAACAACACTTTAAAAAGTAAGAAAATACGTAAAGATGAAAATTCGACAGTAAATATTTACTAAGTTTAATCTCTGAAATATAATTGGAAAAAATGTTACATGAACTCTACTCCTTTTTGCCTGATACTTGCTTAAAGAGGGAAAAAAATTGTTTCTACATCTTAAACTGAAATTATTATATTGAATTACACACATTTTATGCCTATCATGGTATTTCTTTCTCAAGGTATTCTATAAATTTAGTACTCCAAGGGAGCTCTGGTGGTCTAGTAACAAGAAGCTGCACTGCAATCCCAGAGGTGCTTGGTTTGAACCCAGCAGATACACTGCTGGAGAAGGAGGGACAATCTCCTCCTGTACCAGTCAGATCCGATTTGAAGGTACACACACACTCAAATACTAAAATTTAAAACAGTAACAACAACAACAACAACTACCCAAAAAACTTAGTACTCCAAAAGGATGAAAGAGAAACTACCTTTTACAAATTAGTTTTGCAATTTTTGCTTTATGTAAAAAATACATAAGTTTTTAGTAACTTGAGTATTTAAAATATTGTAGTTATTTAATATTTTTAACGTAGTATACATCTTTCAAAGGGATGAAATCCTTTATTAGCAGTAAGTTAAACCATACATATTTTATGTTAAGGGAGCCCCAGTAGTGTAATCCATAGGAAGCTGCGCTTCAAACTCAAAGACTGATCTCTTTTTGGTTCAAATTTATCAACCAACCACTGTATTTTTTCTTTTAATTTTTATAAAACAAATACCTTTTCTTTTCTTAAAAATTTTATTATTTTTTGTGTGTGTACTGCCAAATCGGGTTTGACTGGCACAGAAGATTGCCCCTCCTTCTCCAGCACAAAATCTAGTGGATTTGAACAGTGTATCTCTGAAATTGCAGTGCAGTTTCTTGCCAGTAGAGCTCTCTTACAAATAGGGTTTTTTTTTTAGTCATTCACACACATTTTTCTTAGAGCACTCTACAATGTAATCACACTTTCCTCATTTCCTCCCTGTAATTTTCATTTCCATCTATTCCTACTTCCTTATCTCGGGAAAAATGCCGCTCTTCAGGCTGCTATGTTGTTGCTGTGTATGTCTAGTTTGACCCAACCCAGAAAATTTTTCTGAGGCAGTTAATTGTGTAACGGGAGACTGCCAAGCTTTCTCCCAGGAAGCAGTTGGTGGATTCAGACCATGTGCCTTTGAGATTGCAGGGCAGCTTCTTACCACTAGGTCACCAGAGATTCCTACCCTATCTATCTTTTGTGAGAGAAGGAAGTGCAATCGCCTCCTGTGCAATTAGCTGCCTCTGAAAACCTGCTGGAAAGTTAGCTATGAGTTGGTTCCAATTCAACACTACACATCAACATATTTTCAAATTATGGTTACAATGTTCCAGATTGAATTTAATGTTCTCCTGTCTTCCAAAGAATATACTGAGAAAATTCAAATACATGGCTGATAGAGAAAACCACCAGAGGCACCAGAAGCATGAAGTAGTCAACAAATGCGATAATGGGTCTGTGAAGAGGTTTTAAATATTGAGTATGAGTTATTTATGATTGCTATTTGATTTCCTCTGCTAAAGTGTGTAACTTAGAAGTGAAAATATTTAAAGAAATAATTATCGTAAGAGAGAATACAAAAATACACCAATAAATTGATACAGGATTGAGAAATTACAGTTGTCAAATGCCTTTCAATTAATTGTTAATAGTGACTAAAATATGAAAAACTTGGGATTTCATGTAAAAGCAGCCCAGGTTTAATTCATCCTTACATCATTCTGAGAATAAATAATTCAAAAGCTTTGAACCTCAGATCCCTCATATATAAAATGGGAACACAGGGATTTCTCATGAGAGTTTGAGTTTTCAAGCCTAGAATATACACAGCAGATCTTCAGGAAGATACTGGTATTATTATTATTATGAGACATGAAGATATTGTCTTGATGCAATAGCCATATCAATGAATACATGTAAACAAATAAAAAAAAAAGGAGGTAGAAACAGAAGTTGAAGCATGTGCCAACAAAGTTAAGATCTTACATCTGAAGAGCTGGTGCCATTTTCTATCTCTTCTGAAGGTCTACTGGGCTCTTCCAAAGCAGATCTGGTACGATAATTGTGTTGATTTGCTTGTTGCTTTTTGCATTCTCCAAGATCTACAAAGTTCTCATGAGCATGATTCTGGAATAAAGTTAAACTTAATTTATTCAAGGCTAAAGAACAAAGTTTTCTACATTTATTGAGATCAATCTGCTTTTGGCATCATAAAAAACTATATTCAGGTTTATCATTTAGATGTAACTGTAGAAGCAGCTCAAGTATTTTGACATTACATCAAGCATTACAAGGCTTGTGTAGTTCTACACTGAAATTACCTTGTTGACTGGTGTGACATAAAGAAACATTTTTAAATTAAGTGACACAGGATTAATAATTCATGATTAGAAATTAAGCTGAACAAGGAAACCTCCTTTTCCAACAATGAATGTGCACAAAAGACCTAAAAAAAAGCAACACAACACACAGGACAGCAAAGGCAAACATCGATGATAAAGATACAACAGCATTCATTATGAGACCTGGGAGCCAAGTGGCAGCCAGGTTTTTGTTAAAAATGAATGTAGCAAGTCTTATGCAGCAATGACAACACAGGTAATAAGACAAAAAAATCTCTGAGCAAGTTCTAACCCTGAAAGAGATGGCAAAAGCAACAAACCACAGATAGAGACTGGGGAAAGAGAGGAAAAACAAAATGATACCAGGCTAGTTTGAACAAATTAAATATTTATCATTAAACTAGAAGGTTAAATGCAGACTAAAAATTTTACTAAATTTAACAACATACTTTACAGAAATACACAGGAATATCACATTAAAATAAGAATGTAAAAAAGGAATACAATCTTTCAACTGTTGAAACTTTAGAACTTGTAATAATATATTCAATTCTAAAAGTGACATAATCACACACAATTTGTATTGAACACTGACTCCATATTTATTAAGACAAGTACTCTAAAAAGGTACTAAAACTAATACATATTTAAAGGGAAATTTTAAAAACCTATTAATTATAATATCACAAATTTTAAAATAATTTGTAATTTACTATCTCACTTCTTCCATTTAACATATTTTTACATATTCGATCCAAGTCATTAAAAATTGTTGTAAATTTCCAGCACCACAAGATAAAGGTAAATAATGCAATTGAAAAATGGGCACAGGATATGAACAGACACTTCACCAAAGAAGACATTCATTCAGATGGCTAACAAGAACATGAAGAAATGTTCTCACCCCAGACAGAATAACAAAATTTAACAGAACAGCAAGCAAAAATGCTGGCAAGGTTGTGGAGAAACTGGAACCCCCTTGCCACTCCAAAAATAAAACTTATTTTAGGAGGCAGTCAAATGATAATACTCTGGAAAAAGGAACCTATGCAAAATGTTGTACAGCAACTTCTAAATACCTTCCTCATGAAAACACATTTGACATTTGCTCCTTCCTCTGACCCACCTAATCTTTCAGCCTAAACCTGAAAGGTGATAATATCATTATCAATTCTACTGAAATATACAGGTGACATATCCTTGGAGTCTAAGCAAAAAATAATAAAAATAAAAAAATAAATATATAAATACATGCTTCCCAGATATCATTTAAATAAATTTAAAAAAACCCACCTAAATCAAAGTAGCAAAACAATAAATTATTTGAGAAATAGATTATCTTAGTAAAAAACTGTATTGAGTCCTTTTAAAAACAAGAGTTAGAACCTACAACCAGGAAAGGATAAAATAGATGAATTGGACCTTCTAAGAATTAAATCCCTATGCAAATCCAAAAACTTCAACAGAGTAAAAGGGAAACCACAGACTTGGAAAAAACATTTGGTAATGATATGTCTGATAAGGGACTTACAGCTAGAATCTATAAAATACTATAGCACCACAAGATAAGGATAAACAACCCAACTGAAAAATAGGCACAGGATATGAACAGACACTTCACCAAAGACATTCAGATGGCCAACGAGTACATGAAGAAATGTTCAAAATCCCTAGCTCTAAAGAGAGATGCAAATCAAAACGAGGTATAATCTCACCCCAGTAAGAATAGCAAAGTTTAACAACAGCAAACATCAAATGCTGGCGAGGTTGTGGAGAAACTGGAACCCTTATTCACTGGTAGTGGGAGTGTAAAATGGTGCAACCACTAGGGAAGGTGCAACTACTACGGAAGGCTATATGTTGCTTTCTCAAAAAGTTGCAAATAGAAAAACCTTTTGACCCAGCAATTCCACTACTGGGAATATACTCTAAAGAAACCAGAACTGCTACCCAAGCAGATACATGCTCACCTATGTTTATTGCAACTCTGTTCACAATAGCAAAGAGTTAGAAACAACCCAAGTACCTATCAACAAACAAATGGATAGAGAAGCTGTGGAATATTCACACAGTGGAATATTATGCTGCACTGAAACACAAGGAACTCATGAATTAGTATACAAAATGGGTGACCCTGAAGGACAGTATGCTCAGTCAACTATCTCAGTCACAAAAGGACAAATACTGCATAGTGCCACTTTTGTAAAAGGTGGACTGACATCGAAGTTGAGGGGAAACTAAACTATACTGAAACAAATATGGGAGAGAACTGTTTAGGAGAAATACATGATTATTATCATGACAAGCGTCCAGAATGAATGCTGAAGAGTGGAGTGGAGTGGACTGGACTGCGGGTAGAGGGTGGGGGGGGACTGTTAAACAATGGAATTTTTTTTTTACTTTTCAAAGTGAAAAGCAAACTTGAGGGGGGGAGGGGTGGGTAGGAAGGGAATTGTGCAACAATGAATGAATGGAAATTCAAAGTCTCTGTAAAGTTTCATTGAAATAAATAAAATAAAAAACCACTAAAAAAACACACAAGAGTTAAAAAAAAAATCTTAAAAAAAGATGAAAAATTTAACAAGTTTAAGGAACTCAAAAAAGATAAAAGAATGAAGCATAATATGGATCATTTATTTTTTTTTCTTGGTTTAGATTACTATTGACATGGTCACTTGGACCTGAAAAAACCCTTTCAAATAATTTCATTCCATTTCTGAATCTAAGATTTTCAAGTCAAGATACTTAGAATGGACAAGTACAGTTCCAATGAAGTAAGTATAGCTCTTTCCCTGATTAAGATGTAAACACCCTATACGTATAAAATTCCAAAGTTTTTCAGACCAGGGTAATAAAAACAAACAAGATAAACTAACACTTAAAATTCACCTCTCTTATTGAAGAGAAGAAAATAAAAACTGCTGTTTATAACAAAGCAAACGTAATCATCTAGAAAAACAAACATGTAAAGCAGCAAAATAAATACCTAAAATAGAAAAACTGTGTTTTGGAAAAGATTCAAAGGTTTGACTCAGGCTTTAAATACTATTAAAAATATAAATTATTTAAAATTATTTAAATAGACGTAATTGCTCCACGGTCAACACTCTTGGCACCAGCAGCCAGGAAATCAAAAAAATAAATTGCGATGGGAAAGTCTGCTGTTAGGGACCTCCCTAAAGTACTCAAGAGCAACGGTGTCTCTCTGGAGACTAAGGTGCGCCTGATACAGGCCATGGTTTTTGCATTCATTTGTTATGCATCAGAGAGTTGACAATGACTAGGGAGGATAGAAGGAGAACTGACACCTTTGATCTGTGGAGCTGGAGAAGAGTATTGAATGTACCATGGACTGCCAAGAAAACAAAACAGATTCATCCTGGAGAGGGTTGAACCAGGCTACTCCTTGGAGGCAAGGATTCTGGGGCTTCGTCTGACATACTTTGGACATATAAGGACAGACAGATCTTTAGAGAGGGACATCATGCTGGGTAGAGTGGAGGGACAGCTCAAGAGAGGAAGGCCCTCTATGAGGTGAACTGATTCAGTGACTGGGGTAATCAGGATGGGCGTGTCAGAGGCAATGCGATTGGCACAGGATAGAGCAGGGTTTAGGGCTGCTGTACATAGGGTCGTTATGAGTCGCAAACGACTCGACGGCACATAACAATAACAACAACAATGGCTATAGGAGTTTGCATTTAGGAAGTTAATCTGTAAAATTGTATAATGGTAAACTTAGTAACTAATGTAAAAAAGATAGTAAAAAATTTAATTGTATTTATTATATTTTAAAAAATCCTTTTTACAATATTACTTTTGTGTTACAAAAATAATCTTAACTGGTCAAAGCATTTCACAAAGTAATGTTAAGCAGTAAGACATTATTATTATTTACCTTTGAAAGATTAAGTATTTTATTCTCTTTTGGAGCAGTGAAGTGTTTTCTTTTCTCTTCTGATCTATAAATTTTAACTTCTTCTTCACCCTTTGCAGTTCTCCATTCTTCTTGCCGACTGGAAAAAAAAAATTGTAAGGCATATGTGTTAATCTAGAATCATTACAACTGATTTCTCCCCTAAAAGTTAATTTCAGAAAAGGAAACAATACTGCTACTTTAATTTCAAATGGAAGTCTATGGTAAAGGTTTTTTTATTTAAATATAAAGGGTTTTGGCTGCAGAGATCAAATAACTACAATATCAGGAAGATGAGATCCTAGACTTGAAATTATTTCTCGTCTTAGTCAAATCAAGTTTTAAATCTATAATCCCAGAGGTGCACGGTTCAAATCCACCAGATGCTTTGCTGGATAAGGAGGAATAATCTCCTCCTGTACCAGTCAGATCTGATTTGACAGTACACACACACACAATAATTAAAATAAAATAAATTTTTTTTAAAAATGGCATTTTCTCATCAGTTTTCAAAAACTAGGTGAATGCAGAGATTAAAATATGATAATTATTTAACAGAGTTCACTGGAGTAACTGAAAAATATGGCTGAGGATTAAATTAAAAAATACTGAGGATGAACTAACATTAACAACTCTACTGAGACATGAAACGGAAACTAAGCCACAGAAAAAAGCAAGGAATATTAATTTTAAGCATTCATTTCAAAAATAGTTGAACTCAAAACAATTTTATATTTTACATAGTATCTTGTACTTTATCTTTTTAAGAGTAAACGAGCATTAAATCTTTCAACACTATTTTTCTCCGGAGGATCATAATGAAAAAGAAGTTGATGTTCATACTGGAAAATCTACAATATCTCAAACATGTTAGTTGTAATTATGATAACAAATGAGTATCTTAAATTTTGTTAAGAGTGGACTCAGACTTAGGTTTGTTCTGGAAAACGTTTTAGGAATTGTAAATTTCTAGGCAGTTTTAAGAAATAGTATAGATATATTCTGTATCTTTTACTTAGTTCCTCCAACATCTTATAAAACAATAGTACAATTATCACAACCAGGATACTGACATTAATACAATCTACTCAACATATTCAGGTATCCTCAGTTTAAGTGCAGACCAATTATTAAAATTATTTATAGTATTGTTGTTGTTATGTGCCCCTGAGTCACCTGTGACTCATAGCAATGCTATGTACAACAGCTCTGAACCCTGTTCTATCCTAACCCAACGTCATCGCCATGTTATCATTATTGAACGATAGTCCACGGTATCAATATATTACTTTGCTTAAACATTTACCCACTGAATGAAGGACACCTTACTTCTGTTTGGTTTTTTTGGGTTTTTTTTTTTGTGATTATTACAAATAAAGGCAATATTAGAGCACAGGCTTTCGTTTGACCCCAAATTAATATTCCGAGAAGTACAATGGTTGACTTAGACACTATCTGTATAGTTAATTTTATAAGACTACTGTTTAAAACTGTTTTTCATAGAGGCTGTGTCTTTATATTCCTACCTAGCATTGTATGAGTTAGTTTTTATTTGGTGCTGTCATTTTTTATTACATCCACATATTCATTTATGTGATTTATCATTTTTCAAAGGATATCATATTCCGTACCTTTTCACATGCTTAGCTTTGGTTCATGTCTTTGCCTATTTTCTAATTTGACCATTTTTTATGCACTAAATGTTTAGAATTTTTTACATATAGTCTAAGGAGCACAGGAACAGACTGGTTAAGAGCTTAGCTATTAATGGAAAGGTTGACCTACCAGCTACTCTGGATGGGAGATAGATGTGGCAGTCTGCTTCTGTAAAAATTTACAGTTTTATAAACCTTAAGGGCAATTCCTTTCTGCTACTCTGTTTATAAAGGGTCACAAGAAGTTAGAATCCATTTCATAGCAATGGGTCTGATTTTTTTTTATTTTATTTATTCTTTCTAGATTAATTAATCTTTCCCCAGGTTTACGGTTAAATGTAATTTCCCGTCAGAATAATTTAAGAGATTGCTTGGGGCAAATTTTATCCATCATGATATGAGGTACCAGATCTATTTACATACAAAGAATACTAAGTGTTGGGAACACATAAGATACCAATGCTAAAGCAACTATATTTTGAAGGTTAGACCGTCACCTTAATAGATAAGCCAAAGGTAAGAGGAATGCAAAGAGTATGTAGAGGTTAAGAAATCTTAGATTCCTCACATTTTCCTCCACATGGAGGAATGACTTCTACCATTACTAGCAACCCATTCTTTTCATTTCTCTACTAAACTTTTTCTAGACAAAGAGTTAGACGGAAAATACTTAAGGAAGAAGGATGTATTAGAAAGACCAGGTAAATATGGTCTAGCCCTATGCCCTTGTTATTCACTGTTCATACATTTTGTGGAATCAAACCATTGGTGTTTCATGAGATAAGGTTTTCAGTCGCCCAGTACTATCTCTGTTTAGGGTTCAGTATTAATAATGTTCTCGGTCATTTGGTATGAACTGCACTTCTTTGAGATTGTAGTACATGTTCTTACCATTAGGCTACATCAGCTCCCTAACCCCAGGCCACCAGAGTAGCCTAACCAGATGAATATAACTAACAAGGTATTATTAATAAACATTATGAAAATTAAGCATTTCATTAGAAGCAATGCCCAGATTATAAATAGTATCTATCACTGTGTTTTAAAAAATTTGTAGGTCCATCAAAATAAGTACATTCAGTTTTTATTGTTGTCTGCACTGAATGGAGCTGCTAAGCCAAAGGCTGCAAGTCTTAGAAGGATCAAATCTACCAGCTGTGCTCAGGACAAAGATGGGTGCTTACTTCCTGGTAAGCGCAACTGAATGCTGCTCATGTCAAGGGATAAAACTATTACCTGGTCAGTCCCTGTCTCTTTTTCTCCCACTAACAAAGGCAGAGGAAATAATAAGGGACATCAAGGACAGTGCATCAAGGTGAAGCAGCCCCTTCCTTAGCAATGCAGGGGATCTCCTCCTTCCAAACCCCAACCAGCCCCACAAGTCCCTAGGCAGTGCTAGTCTAGGTCCAGTCTCAGAAGACAATGAAAGGCAATAAATCACCTATCCCTCCCTCCTTTCCTCTTTAACTCCTTCACATCAATGATCTTTATCTTACACCAATGTTTCCCCCCTTACATTACCTGAACAAACCTTTTTCATGGTTTTGTTTTGGTTTTTCTGCCAAATTACCACTGTAGGTGTTATCAGTTCACTTATATACAGCCACCTAAACTCATATCCTCAAGAGAAGTATTGACAAGTGGTAAAGAGATAAAAAGGTACTCTACATTTAGCACATTTCCTCTTGTAGGTGTGCTAAGAATCAGAACTGATTCGAATGCAGTGTCAGCACTGTGGTTTTTACCACTGTGTCTGAATCAACTGGTCTTCTAACCATCTGTTGGGTTTTCAGAGGCAGTAAATTTCATGGGCGAAGATTGTCCGTTCTTATCCCGCATGGCTGATAAGATTTGAACAATGTGACTTTGGGGTTGAAGAGCAGCTTTTTGTCACTAGGCCATGAGTTACTCCTTAGTGGCAATGTGTTTGTTAAAATTTTTTATGTATCAAAAATAGTTTTAATTATTCCTCTGAATTTTAAGGTCTAAATGATTAGCAAATCTATTAAATAAAATAATTCTAACAAATTTTATAAAATGTGTTTTAAGATATAGTTGAATAGAATTTGAATAGGACAAAAGAATTTAAATATAATATTTAAAAATCTCATAATAAATATAAATTTATTACTTTTCTTTCATTTCACCTTAACACATCCCACTTAAATGATCTCTCAGTTTAGACAATGTTATATGCTAAAACTCAAGTTTTTCTCCAAAATGAACTAAGTTTATAAAAGTACCAGCTCTTATTCAACATTAACATAAACAATTGTGGTACCTAACAATTCACAATTTCTCTTACCTGGCTACCCCAGCTGATAGCTCAGGTACTACTACCCTTCGACTCCAAGCTACAAGATCCCTCTCTGTGGCTATTTCACTTCTTGGTGCGTTGCTGTGCATCTGCCGTACACCTTCAATTTGTCCACTCCGCCTCAGTCCTATATTTGGTGGTGAATGGACCTCTGAGGTAGAACTCACAGAGCCTAAGTGACAAAATCAATAGAGAAGGTTAGGACAAGACTCAGATCTATTGTTCACAGGGTCACTGTGAGTCATAGTGACTTGACAGCACCCTACAACAACAGTTGAAATTCGTTATTGTAAAGACTAAACAAAATCCATACAAAACAAACTACTATTCCACAAGAAGTTTTATATTGTGGCAAATACCTCCTAAATCAGAAAAAAAAAAACCACAAAAGGCATAAAATGTAATTAAAACAAAACCATTTTATAGTTGGCAAGTTAAAGAATAGTAATAGCTATAAACTACTAAATTTCAAATGTGTAAAATGCATTACTTTGAGGAGGGAAGCTAATGTTTTTTGAAATGCTGTATCAGGAGTAAAATAAAATTTAACTTGTGATACTTTATGAGTTATAACTGCTCTATTACTCTGAAATTTAGTAGTATATAAGATAAATAGTGATATATTTAAGAATGCAGGTTAGAAATAATTCTATAAATTATCAAATGAGGGAGAGCTCTGGTGGCCTAGTGGCAAGGAGCTGCAACTACAATCCCAGAGGAAAACAGTTCGAATCCACTGGATGCTCTGCCGGGAAAGGAGGGACAATCTCCTGTACCAGTCAGATCTGATTTGACAGTACACACACACACACACACACACACACACACACACACAATTATCAAATGAGGTGAGCTCTGGTGGCCTAGTGGCAAGAAGCTGCAACTGCAATCTCAGAGATGCATGGTTCGAATCCACCAGATGCTCTGCTGGAGAAGGAACAATCTCCTGTACCAGTCAGATCTGATTTGACGGTACACACAAAAAATACTGAAATAAAATAAATTTAAAAAAAATTATCAAATGAATTATTTTTCAATCTATGATTATAAGAAATTTAGAAAACTACAAATGCTAAAATTTATCTGCAGTTAGATACCTCCTGAATAGTCTCATAAATTATTAAATACAATTCAAAACTAGCAACCTAGTACTGTATTTAATGGCTATATAAATGGTTTCACTACTTTTCTAATGCTGAAAATTTTAGTTTGGTAAACATTTCAGAAAGAATCACTGCATACCTCTACTTAAACGGTTGGTGTTGCTGGCACCTGCTTCACCAGAGCGTCTCAAGTCCTGCTCTTGCTGAAGTCTTTGTATCATGCTGTCTAATGGGCTGATCTCTTGGTTCGCCTGCTGACTTAAAACTTGGTTCAGTCCTAAATACCACACAAAATGTAAGGACAAATTAATCATCAATCCATTTTAGTCAAAAATCTCATGTATTAAAAGACTAGTGCCCTAGTGCTAAGCAACTACACTGTAATTCCAAAGGCATGTGGTTCGAATCCATGAGAAAGATGGGCAATCTCATCTCATCTATTTAAATGCCTCTGAAAACCCGCCAGAGGGTCAACTGTGGATAGGTTCTGAGTTCATGGTACACAGCAGCAACAACTTATTAATGAAGATTACCAAAAAAAAACCACGAGTATCTAAAAAAATTAATGAAAATAAAAATACTAAATTTATAGCAACGTTTTCATTAACTGAAATACTTCTATAATATTCACAGTAACTTAACAAAATAAGCATCATTTTTAAAGTAGTTTTACAAATGAAAAACAGCTAAGAGAGCAAAAGGAGGGTTCAACTGAGGTCTTATTTTTAAAAAGACAAATCTCTTATATTAAAAAAACCTAACATCCTCAACTTTTTCAGCGCCTATTAATCAGTGACAATGTCATAAAGTGGCGATAAAGACTACAGTAAGGTTAAGGAAGGAACAAAAAACATTTTGGAATTAAAGACTCAATTGGATTCACATGGTACAAAGGAAGACAAATTACATTAAGTTTATAAGGAGGTTCTCCTTCCAAGAATCAACTCTTCTAACAAGCCCAAATTATGTGAGGCAAAGCTTCATCATCTTTGCCTCCAAGGCGCACCCTGGCTATACTTCCAAGATGTATCTGTCTTTTTGGCAGTCCAAAGAAAATTCAGTACTCTCGTCCAACACCACAGCTCAAAGGCATCAATTCTTCTCCCATCAACCTTATTCATGGTCAGATACATAGTAAATGATTAAGAAGACCATGATGTGAATCATCACAGTAACCCACACTTGTCTAATGGTGACAGGTTAAAATTCAAAGGGGCTGTGAGCAGCATTTCAGAAGCTGTATTAACGATTAAGAATTGAATCCATTTTCCAAACTGAGATCTCATTTTGAGAAGAGAAAAAAAGTCATTACAAAAGAGGAGAAAGAAAAAAAAACAACGGATGCCAGGACAAAGTATGAAAATTAGAGCGCTGAGAAGTCAACACAGAAGGAAGAAATGTCGAAGCAAAAGGGCTGAACAGAAGATTTCAAAGGGCAGCTTGAGAAGATAAAACTAAATATAATGAAACAAGCAAAGAGCTGGTGTCAGAGGCTGAAAAGGATGAATGTGCTTGGCATTTCTTAAGCTGAAATATCTCAAGAACAAATTCAAACCTCAAGTGTGCAATACTATTCTATGGGCACAATCTTGAATGAGTCAGAAAATACCAAAAGACAAGAAAGGAATACAAAGAATCACTGTACCGAAAAGAATTAGTTGACACTGAAAAAAGGAGGGTCATGTGTGAAGTTGTTAAGATTTTGGAAGGTAGATATTCTTGTTGGTGTGGACAGTTTGGTTGGGGTTTTTTTCCATTCATAATCAAGTGTGAGTTGATTTGATTTGCTGGATTTAGCTAACAATGAGCTGCGGACTGGAAGCTTCTTACTTAGAGTCAACCAGAACTTAGTGGTCAGCCTTTGTATTTAAAAGGTTGGGAGTGGTGTTGAGTTCGTTTGGGATGAACATTATTCTAAGTGGAACAGCACTGGTCTGTCAATATGCTATAGTAACCAGGGGTTGCTGTGATGCTGGAGGCTGTGCCATTGGTGTGTCAAAATGCCATAGTGGTTACCCATTCATTGTGGACAGTGTTCGGTGGCGCACCCAGACTGATTCAGGTTTGTATGCAGGAGTGGCATCAGTTCCTATACAACATGACCCTGGAAACTCTATGAACACAGAGAAACTATGATAGCTATAGAACAGTGTTCAGGTCTTTTGTTTATAGGGTCACTACGAGTCATGCTCAACTCAATGACACTTAACAACCACCATATGAAGAAAAGCCAAAGGTGATGAAGGATGAAGTTCAAGTGGCACTGTAAGCAATGGCAAAAAAATAAGGGCCCAGGAATCGATGGAATACCAATTGACATGTTTCAAGTAACAGATGCTGGTCGATGCTAAGAAATTTGGAGGACTGCTACCTGGCCAACTGAGTGGAAGAGATCCATTATTTGTCTCTATTCTCAAAAAAAGGTGATACAAACAGAATATGGAAATTATGGAAGAATATCAGTAATATTTATATAAACAAATTGCGTAAGATCATTAAAAAGTGGCAGGAAGTGTACAGACAGGGAATTACCAGAAGTTCAAGCTGGTTTTAAAAGAAGATGCAACACTAAGGTTATCACTGCTGATGTCACATGAACCCTGGCTGAAAGAAGAGAATACAGTAAGAATGTCTATTTGTATTTTAGTGATTATGCAAAGGCATTTGACTGTGTAATCATTATATAATAATTATGGCTAACTTTGAGAAGAATGGAATTTCAGAACACTTAATTGTGCTCTTATAGGATCTATACCTAAACCAAGAAGATGTTGTCCAAATGCAGCAAGGAAGGGAACAATGTATGGTTACATCAGGGATATATCCTTTCTCTGTACCTATTAAATCTGTATGCTGAACAAGTAATTCATGAAGCTAATCTCTACAAAGAAGAATGTGGCATCAGGATTAGAGGAAGACTCATCAAGAACCTTCATTATGCAGATGACACAACTTTACTTGCTGAAAGTGAGTTGATATGAAACACTTGCTACAGAAAATCAAGGACTAAAGCCTTCAGTATGAATTATGTTTCACTAAGAAAACAAGGTCCATACAACAGGACCAACATTCAATATTATGGCAGATAGAGAA
The DNA here is from genome assembly GCF_000299155.1 of Elephantulus edwardii. Taxonomy (NCBI): domain Eukaryota; kingdom Metazoa; phylum Chordata; class Mammalia; order Macroscelidea; family Macroscelididae; genus Elephantulus; species Elephantulus edwardii. Next base: position 3,387,978 of record NW_006399979.1, on the reverse strand, counting down.
AGGAAGCTGTCAATGATTCCATCCTGTTTGGATCAATTAACACCCTTGATACAAGAAGTCTGAAAATCAGAAGATACATTGCCTTGGGCAAGTCTACTGTAAGAAAACTCTACAAAATAGTAAAGAGCAATTATGTCATTTTGGAGGGTGCCTGACTCAGGCCACAGTCCTCTCAATCACTTGCTATTCATCAGAGAGCTGGACAACAAATAAAATAACACAAATATTATTGATGTTTGAGCTGTGGTGCTTGAGGAAGAGTACCAAGTATCTCATGGACTGCCGAAAGCACAAACAGATATGACATGGGAAATGTTTATGTAGCCTGAGGAAAGAATGGTTTGGGCAGATAGCTAGGTGAGCCTATTGCTTGGAAAGATAGAGATGAAGTGACCTGTGACATCAGCAATAGGCTCTAGTAAGTCAGAGAAGATGCAATGTACAAGATAGGGCAGGGTTTACGTCAACTATTCAGGATCACTCTGAATAGTTCCTGACTGAACAGTGTCTAACAACAGCAGCAGCAGCTTCCTTCATGGTGAGTTCTGTGTGACCACTTCAACGGATTACAGCACCCTGCAATAAAGCAGTAAGAGCACACAAATGGAATGGGTATTATGTCAGTATCAGCAGTAGTGTGGGAGCATGGTGGCATGTCTATTGTGGATGAGGACTCTTCCTCCTTGTGGAATTAGTGGAAGTCAGAGCCTATTCCTCTCACATTGTTTAAAGCTAGTTATCAGGATTTTATGTCTTTTTCCAACTAAACAGTAAGTTAAAGAACATATATATATACATATATACCAAATATTACCCAACTATTTCATAGGCAATGAATAAAATGTTTATTCTCATCATTGCTTTCAGACATGTCTCTTGAGTATATTCACAATCCTGGGTCAGACAGTAATTCTACTTTTAGCTTTCTGATGGACTAACAACTAACATAAACTGTTTTTGTCAACAGATTATGTATGCCCACTAACAATGTCTAAGTGTTTTAATTTCCAATCTTTCTCTCATTGCCCTACTCATAGGTGACCCTCCAGCATTTTTCTAAGACTGTTTTCTTTAACAGGAAAAGATTGCTCATCTTTCTATCCTAGAGCCACTGGTAGTCTGAGTTGTCAGAGAAGTGCAGCCTTTAGATTAGCAGCACAATTCTCTACCTCATTCTCATCCTGAAGACTGAAATGGGATCTCACTGTAATTATTAACTTGCATCCCTACGATGACTAATGGTGTTTCATGTGTTTGGAGGCCATTTAAACGACATTTTTGGTAAAATGGTTTTTGTATTTATTTTTAACTGCATTTATCAATCATTCTAATCCAATCTCTGTCTCTGGTGAAATCTCAATCTCACTAGCTTAAAATCTGCCAAATGCTCTGCAGGAGAAGGATGGGCAATCTCCTCCAGCGTGATTTAAGCCTCTGGAGAATTAAACCCACTGGAGAATCAGCTATGGGTAAGTTCTAACTCGATGGTATACAACAATAACCCACTCTATAAGGAAAAAAAAAAATCTATATGGGTTTAATTAATAAAATAAAGTAAATTCTCAATAGTACTAATTAATTTGGTAACCAAATATAGGACCAGCTTATTAGCCCCTAGAAATTATAAAGAGAAACAGATTAAAATTGCTTTAAATATTCAATAATCCTTAAATAGCATGTAAATAGTAAGACTTATTCAGAGAAATTTAAGGTAGTATAGAGCAATACTTTTGTTTTCATTTTCTCAGAAGACCTAAACACTAGTATTTACTCAACTAACAATTTTTAAGTATTTCAACAGAATGATACAGATGATCTACAAAATCTAACACCAACCTGAGGAAGTTACTCCCATCTGGGGGATGAGCTGCTCCTCTCTGCAATTTTCACGACCAGGAACTAATCTCTGATATCTTGATGGATGAGGGTTACCATCAACATCAACTAAAAAAGGGGGAGGCATGAGATGAGGTGCTTGCTGAGTCTGTTCATCTAATACAAAATTGTTAGCATCACGGATAAGGGGCCGGTAATCACTATGAAAAAACATCTGATCTGCTATCTGTAAAAACAAAACAAAACAAAACAACAAAAAATAAACACATAAAAGACTGAAGAAATAAAAATGTACTGTTATATATAAAATCTACACATTTCTAATGGAATAATTTTCTTGAATTGACTATACATAAAGTAAGTATTAAGTATTTAATACCTCTATATGTAATTATTATGGCTATCAACTGTATATAAGTGTTTATATGCCTATGAAATATTTATGAAAAATATAAAGCAACAGATCATATAATTATCAGCTAAAGCTATATATTACTTATTCTCCTCATTGCTTTTGAATAGGAACTAACTCGGAGTTGACCCTCCAGGGAGTATTCCAAGGTTGTAAACAGCAAGGGAGGAGACTGCTCATCTTTCTCCCCAAGAGAACATGTACTCTTAATTTTACCTCATTATGACAAGCTATACAGAAAATACATAGCTTTGCATTTTAAAAGATATTTTCAGTGAGTAGCGAACAAATTTTACTTGATATAGTTTGAAATGGAGTTTTTAAACATCAACAAGTTTTCCTTGAATAATGTTTAAAAAAAGCTCCATTTCAAACTCTATTAAAATGTACATATACAACAATTTGGATATGCCTTTTCTCTTAAGTCTGTAGGCTCTATAAGCATTTCCCTTATATTTAGGGTGAGAAAAAACTTGCTTTCTCTGAATCAAGGAAGACAACACAAACATGTTAATCTCGAACTTCTTTAAACACTGTATTAAGCTATAGCAGTAAGAGAAATTAAAAAAAAAAATACACAGAGCAGTACTTCTGCTTTTATTTGCTCGGAAAAATTAAATTTAAAGTGTTTTTGTAAAGTTATCTATGGAAATTTGAGAGCTCTAATGGAGTAAGGAGTACTGTTAACACAAAGGCTAGCAGTTCAGATTTACCAGCTGCTCGCCAAGAAAGAAAAGATGGGCAACCTTCTACATGATTTGCAACCTCTACAGACTGTCTGGAGGGTCAGCTATGAGTCAGTTTTGACCGAAAAGCAATAAGGGTTTTTAGTTTAATTACAAAATGCATGTTAAAAATGAAATCCAGGGATGAATTATTCAGTAGTAGTTCTGTTTTCGAAGAGCTATGGTATTTTAAACTCTTGAATATGCCAATTATTCACAGAAGAAACTGATTCCCGAAATTAAACTCTTAAAGAAAATGACTTGAGAATTTAGAAAATACATTTAACAACTTTAAGAAAATCTTTAGGTATACAGAAAGTATAATTATGGAACTACTAATTACTACAAAAGTCTAAACCAAAAGCCGTGCACCTCTCAGCTTGTTGAAATCCAAAAGCAGCTCACTGGGAGAAAGATAGGCAATATCCCTCCTTGTGATTTACAACCTCAGAAACCTGCTGGACGGTAAGCTACAAATTGGTTCAGACTTTATGACAACAAGTCAGTTGTTTTCTAAGATTTTCTAAGAATTAATATATACTGTCTCTCTCATTTTTGAGGTTATATATATATATATCACTTTAACACAAAAAATCCATCTAAATAATTTAGATAAAAATTTTTAAGAGAAGCCTTTAATATGCACATTTTAAAAAGTCTTATGAAAGATGTAGACTGATATTCCAAATAAATGTTTATTATCTATAAAATGTTTTACATGATTTGAAACATCTTCTGTACAGGCATCTCCCATCCCTAGCTTATATATCTCAAATTAAATGCTGTAATCTAAATGACTCAAAATAAGGAAAAATACAGATGTTTTAAGATACAGTATAACTGTTGTTTATGAATTTAGCATGAGATTTCATAACAGCTTTCATTAACCTCATGTGAAAACCAGAAGTCTGCAAACTATTTAAAATAGTACCCTTCAAAGTTTATGATGAATGCAAAATGCAAATAAATGGGATTCTCTTTTACCTCCACCAAACTAGCCCAATCCAATTTCTAATTATCTATGGAATTAAAACTAAACAAATAAAAAAAAAATTCATATTTATTACACCCTACCTTATCATATTTGCTACTGGAGCCAAAGCCAAATATTAAGAGATGTCCATGAGAGTCTGTACATGCAAAATGCTGGCCATCAGGAGAGCATTTGCAGTCAAATACTGCACCATGTCCTTGGCCTTCAATCTGAAATATATTTAATCAATAATCAAAAGTTGCCATTAACATATTAAGAACGAGTCACTAGTTACTACGTGGAGATTAAGTGCAGTAATTACAATATGGTATTTTTATTTGTGAATATTCATAAAAATTTTAAGATTAATTACCTTGAAAGACAAAATACTTAAGTTATCCATAGCCCATACAAAATGCAGGAAAACATTAGTAACAACAATTCTCCCCCACCCATAGAATTCTGCACCTGTTTAACCCAGATTTAAAAACAGAATTTTGCTTAATGTTCTACCTAGGTCCATCTAAATACTACTTTTTCTGAAAAGGCTTAATCTTAAAACATTCAGCAATGGTACCGATTTTTCTTTTTGTTTTTTATATTTCTTGGAAGTAGCAGCCAGAGATCACTCAGAAGCAGCTCAGAAGACATTAAAATTTTTTTGGTAATAAATTCCCTAGTGGCCTGACTCATCTTTTAAATGATGAATTTTAAAGGTTAAAAAAAAAAAAAGGTAATTTTTTTTTACCTGATAATTGTTTTCTGTTTTCCAGTTCCATTAATCCAGAACGAATGGGTTTCTCCCTGCAACCTGTCAATCAAACAGAGGTGGCCAATCACCACTCTGAATTTTTTTGCTCTCAGTGCTTCTTCAGACTATGTTCCAGTTGAAACCTTCTTTAGTAGTGTTTCTGTAAGAGGTAAAAATCTACCCTATCTAAACCACATCTAGGGACTGAATTTCAGGAAACAACTAAAATAGGGAGTTAACTCCCTAACAAATAACAACTAAGGGTGACTTTTAACAAAAGAGACTGGATTTCTGGATTAGCAGAATCGGAACACATACACATTATCAGGTAAGAAATATCTCCTCTCTGTTCCGGTATCCACTGATCTAGAACAAATTTACTTTTATTAGCAATATTCCAAGAAATGCTTTGAAATAGAAAAGTTGTAATTTTATTTAGTATTAAAAATGCTGAAAATAAAGTACATTAAATACAAAAATAAAGTTAAAATTTAGAAGAAAAGCTCAATCAATAAGGAAGATTTCTATTCTAGCCAAAAGAGAAATATGACTCTTAATGAATTTTCCTTAATTAAAACCACAAATGAAGCTGCCTCAAAAAGAAAACCAGTGTTTTCCTTTGGCTTATAAAAAGTAGACTCGTATACTGGTGCTTTTTAAGTTCTCTAATCATGATAACTATGAAAAACAAATAGATTTCCTTAGAACACTATCTAAGGTCAAATAGTTATCACAAAAGCAAGAAAAAATATTTAATGCAAAACCAAGATTATTAGTTGGTGGTAAAGGAAGGTGGAGGATAACAAGAAACCAGAAGGTAGTCAATAATTTCAAGCCTATTTTAAAACTATTTAAAAATAAAATAGAACTGGAATTCCTTTCAGATTTTCTAAAGAAAACTAGTAGTCTCATAATTTATTATTTATCAAATATGGAAGAGTAGAAGTAGAAATGTCAGGATTCAAGTCTTGATATTATTCTCAAAATAAAACCAGTAAGCTACTTTAAATAAGCAAATGAATCAAGTTTTCCTTAAATAAATCTTTACAAAAAAATATCAAAGAATTGATACTGACTTTGACTATCTGTGCTTATATTTACTTATCTCAGTTCAAAGCAGAAAACAAAAATACCACCTATTTTATAAACTAACAAATGCTGCTAGGACCATTAACAGTAGTAAAATTCTGGGTAGACAGGAAATCAAAGTAAGAGGTCTGAATAAACTTCAACTCAGCAATGCCAACAGAACTTTGGCAGATATCTATAAGCATAGTATTCATTATGTAAGTCAAACTTGACGACAGTTTTTTTGAGTTGTGGTATGCTAATGAATCAGTAAGAAGCAGCGCTACAATTCCAAAGGCATAGGTTTGAATATGCAATCTACTCTGTGGAAGGAACATGGGCCTTTCCTCTCTTGCAATCTACTGCTTCTGAAAACCCACGATAGACAGCTGAGTCGGTTTCAACTAGACAACACACAACACTATCTACCAATTTTCTCCACACTATCATTTAGATCTTGACGAGAAACTAGCACCGAATTTACAAAGCCAACACCGCTCTTCATTATTAAGATCACTGTATATTCTATGGAATATAGTTGACTGAGACTATAATAGGATAATACTAATTTTCTTGATGGAAGGAATAGGTATGAATTCCAAAGTGACCTTTACATTTCAATGATCTTAAAGAGAGGAATGTTGTTGTTATGTGCCATCGAGTCGCCTGCAACTCATAGCGACCCTATGTACAACAGCCCTAAACTCTGCTGTCCTGTGCCATTCGCACTGTCTCTGACAACACTCCCATCCCAGTCATGCATCAATCCACCTCACAGAGGGCCTTCCCCTCCTGCGCTGTCCCTCCACCCTCCCAAGCATGATGTACTTCCTTCAAGGACCGGTCTCTCCTCACAGCATGTCCAAAGTATGTTAGATGGAGCCTCAGAATCCTTGCCTCCAAGGAGCCACCGGGTTTAACCCTTTCCAGGACGAATCTGTTTGTTTTCCGAGCAGTCCATGGTATTCTCAATACTCTTCTCCAGCACCACAGCTCAAAGGCATCAATTCTCCTTCTATCCTCCCTGGTCATTGTCCAACTCTCTGATGCATAACAAGTGATTGCAAAGACCATGGCCTGTATCAGATGCACCGTAGTCTCCAGAAAGACACCAATGCTCTCCAGTACTTTGGAGAGGTCCCTAACAGCAGACTTTCCCATGGCAATGCGCCTTTTAATTTCCTGGCTGCTGGTGCAAAGACTGTTGACTGTGGAGCCAAGCAGACTAAAGCTGTGAACACTCTCAATCTCTTTACCATCCATCCTGATGCTGCCAATTGGTCCAGTGGTGAGAATCTTTGTCTTCTTGACATTGAGCCTCAATCCATATTGGAGGCTGCAGTCCTTGACCCTCTGCAGCAGGTGCTTCAGGTCCTCTTCAGTTTCAGCAAGCAGGGTTGTGTCATCTGCATAACGCAGATTGTTGATAAATCATCCACCAATCTTGACCCCACATTTCTCCTCATAGACCCCAGCCTCCCGGATAATCTGTTCTGTATATAGGTTGAAAAGGTATGGAGATAGGATGCATCCCTGGCGTACGCCCTTCCCGATTTTGAACCATGCAGTGTTCCCTTGCTCCTGGACTTCCTCCTGGTCCAAGTATAAGTTTCGCATTAGAACGATCAAGTGTTCTGGGATTCCCATTCTTCTCAGAGTCAGCCACAGTTTGTTATGATCCATACAGTCAAATGAAATAGTGACATTTATTTAGATTAGTAGGTCATTGAAGAAAGTATTAATAGAATCTGCTTTAATCATGAATGAAAAAGTTAACATTAGCTTTAGGAATAAAATACTACACTGATCTTATGATTTCTGAAATAAAATGATACAAAATGAAGCTAAATTATTCAGGGATTAACAAGTGAGGAAATACTTTATTTTCCCTCAACTCTTGAACTTTCTGCTGTTGAATCAGATTGACTCATCGTTGACCATACAGCAGGTTTCTGAAGGCTGTAAACTGAATGGTAAAAGACTGTTAACCTGTCTACCAAGAATTTGAAATTTGCCAAGGATGTGAAATTCAAGAGAGGTACCACTACTGGATTAAGAGTATAGCTCCATATGAACTACAATAAAGAGCTTCCTTTATTTTTCCTATAGAACTAAAAATATCTTGGTTATTCTTCTGAGTTATAAACAATGCATAAAAACCAAACCGAGTTACGCATCTCTCCCTGAAGCAGATTTTTACCAAGACTGAAGTATTACAAGTGATAATTCTTAAAAGAAAACTTTAATAGTGGAGGTACCATTTAAAAAAAAAATACATATATATATATACATATACATATATATAAAAATATTTAACTGGAAATTGTTACAGCTCATTCTTACAAATCAAAGGAATACTTTATATCTAATGTCAAATGTGCTTATCACAAAATCAAATCTATTAAACAAGATAATGAGTCAACATAAATTTTATTATTACATATTGGTCATGATACTTTGTATATAGTACTTTACAGAAAATGACAGAACAGAAATACAGTATTTTCAAAACAAGGAAATTTTAGATCAGTATTTCCTCTAACAAATATACTTGTAAAATGTCCTATTTTTAAACAAACTTATGCCTTTTACATTTGTTTGCCAATACCATTCCCCTGGATATACATTTTATGTGTAGTATCTAAACTGGTTTGTTTGGGGGTTTTTTGTTGTTGTTACAGCAGCGTTATTTTAAAAACAGCAACATAAGTAAATGGCACTGGACACTTAAAATGTCTCCTAGGAGAAATAAACTGGCAAACAAGACTAAAAAGCATTTGTTACCCTACTAAAAGTTCATCACTGGGGTAAATGCATTTGAATCATATAATAAAATACATATATATTAAAATATAGTAAGGTATATCTGAGATAATTCATTAGGTAAAAGTTATGAATAAATTTCAAGAATAAGAGAAAAAAATTAGAAAACCAATAATAAAGAATATTACTTTTTAAGTTAAAGGGTAAATAATCATATTGTCAAATAAAAAGTACAAGATATGAAACCATCAATTGCTCCACAGGAGAAAGTTGGGTAATCTCTCAATCTCCTCTTGTGCTATCTACTGCCTCTGAAAACCTGATGGTAGGTGAGCTATGGGTCGGTTCTGACTAAATGGTACACATCAACAACAATAAGCAAAAGATGAGAAGGCAGGACAAATTAAAACACTAAGAATTTCTTAAACGATTGTCATACTAACTAAAGAATACTAGACATATTATCAAAACATGACTAATATAATTTTATTAGGAATTTTATGATTTATAATTAACTTTAAATATTTAGTATAAAAAGGGTTTTGATGGTGGTATAATGGTTGTTTAATGAATATAGTATGTATTTTTATCAAGTCTAGCAACTCTAAAAAACTTTTACGTCTTTTAGAATGCCAGGATAAGTAACTAAGGGAGAAAAGGAACAAAGCCAAAGACCTAAGAGAACCCTAAGTAAGTCACCTAATCACTCTGGATAATTTAATCAATCACTAGAGGTCTACACAATTCTAAATCCTACTCTGTGGTGTTACTGTAGGAACTAACAAACCTAGAAAGAGGGACATTAAAAACACTGGCTTGTAGACGTAAAGACTATGGAATCTCAATAATCCTAACAGGTGAATGAGAGGAAGAGAACCCTATAATCAGGCCCTGAAAAACTGACATACAAAAATTAGCCTCTTAAAATTGTTTTGATCCTGTAATATTGTATAAATAATACTTCTTTATTATAAGGGATCATCTTTCCTAAAAAACGTTCCAGAAACTAAAACTAAAAATCTTTTTAAAGTCTCTAGGCAGTAGTCAGAACAGAGCAGGGTAACACTGCATGGTTCAAAATTGGGAAGGGTGTACGCCAGGGATGCATCCTGTCTCCATACCTTTTCAACATGTATGCAGAGCAGATTATCCAAGAGGCTGGGCTCTATGAGGAGAATTGTGGCATCAGGATTGGTGGAAGATCTATTAACAATCTGCGTTATGCAGATGACACAACCCTGCTTGCTGAAACTGAGGAGGACCTGATGCACTTGCTGCGGAGGGTCAAGGACTGCAGCCTTCAGTATGGACTGAGGCTCAATGTCAAGAAGACAAAGATTCTCACCACTGGACCAATTGGCAGCATCAGGATGGATGGTGAAGAGACTGAGATTGTTCACAGCTTCAGTTTGCTCGGCCCCACAGTCAACACCTTTGGCACCAGCAGTCAGGAAATCAAAAAGTGTATCGCGATGGGAAAGTCTGCTGTTAGGGACCTCTCTAAAGTACTCAGGAGCACCGGTGTCTCTCTGGAGACTAAGGTGCGCCTGATACAGGCCATGGTCTTTGCAATCGCTTGTTATGCATCAGAGAGCTGGACAATGACTAGGGAGGACAGAAGGAGAGTTGATGCCTTTGAGCTGTGGTGCTGGAGAAGAGTACTGAATGTACCATGGACTGCAAGGAAAACAAACAGATTCATCTTGGAGAGGATTAAACCAAGCTGCTCCTTGGAGGCAAGGATTCTGGGGCTTCGTCTGACATACTTTGGACATGTTGCCAGGAGGGACAGTTCCTTGGAGAGGGACATCATGCTTGGGAGGGTGGAGGGAAAGCGCAGGAGGGGAAGACCCTCTATGAGATGGATTGATTCAGTGACTGGGGTAATCGGTGGGTGTGTCAGAGGCGGTGCAGTTGGCGCAGGATAGAGCAGGGTTTAGGGCTGTTGTGCATAGGGTCGCTATGAGTCGCAAACAACTCGACGGCACATAACAACAACAACAATAAGATAGGCTCAAATATTACGAGGGAAATAAAATACAATTGGGTTAAAAATGACTACCTGAATCTCCTTCCTCCTGTATGATATTTAGATTAGAATCTACTAACATTGGGTGAAGAACATTTAATTGATTCTAAAGAAAGGACAGTTATACGCATTTTTAGAATATATTAAGATACCCATATTCAAATTGTATAGGTATTATCAAATTACTTTAGATTATTGAGTATGTCTGCTAACATTAAGAATTCCTAAATTTATGGTGGTATCACTGCATCATTCTGCTATCCCAAAGCAAAACTCACCAACAGAGTCTCCCAAAATTTCATCCTACTCCACCAGACACTCTGACCTGTTGTTATTCATTTGATCCATTCCCAATATATTCTTTAGAGATAACAGTTCCTTGTCTAGTCCGCTTAACAGGAATTCTTCCCAAAGTTTATCTTTACATTCTCCCCATCTTTAGGAAGAGGTAAAGATCAGTCTACATGGAAGAGATTAAGACTTTTTTCTATTAAGTCTTCTAACCTCAAGTACTAGCTATTTTCACATAGGATATCTAATACTATCTCACAATAGATATTAATAAAAATGAACTGGAAATATGTTCTTACTACATCTTTTATAAGCTACATAAAGGAGCCCTACTGGCCTAAGGGTAAGAAGCTGCACTGCAATCCCAAAGGTACATGGTTCTAATCCAACAGCTGCTCCATCAGAGAAGGATGGGCAACCTCTTCCCTGGAGTTTTACTGTCAAAGAAAATCTGCAAAAGGGTCAGCTATAAGTAAGTTCCAACTTGAAGTACACGTCTTTTATAATTCCACTATCAAATATTGTAATCATCTAGATTGTACATTCTGGAAACACTTTATTAAAATTTTCCCACCACTCTCCAGTTCCAATACTAGATCCAGTGAGGAAGCCATCAAGCCCTAAGAACTTCTTTTTTTTACATTATAGATTTCCTATCTACTTCTGTAATTTTTCATTATGATTTCTACTGTTTTACAGCAACAATGGTATCACCAGCAGCTATTTGTCTCAGTTGTTGAGTCTATCCTGTAGTTTATCACTCCAAGAATCAGTGACACTGATTACAATCTACCTTATTTCTTGGTTCCCACTATTTCTAAAATTTCTTCCAAATAAACGTCACAATTCATCCTAAACTTTTCTGCTCAAACACTCTGAAGTGAACTCATGCTTAGAACTCTTAACTATTTTCAATCACTAGATACTTTATCTGTAAGTTTATCAATATTTCTATTTGCAAGGTTCCCAAGGTAACAGTAAAGACAATTATTGGAAAGGATTATATCTTAATCTTCCTTGTAGTCCTCTATCAAAACAAGCAGTAAAATATCTGCTGATCACAAAGTCTTTAAAGATGCAGTTTCATTCTAGATAATTTTGTATCCTTTGAAATAGCAAACCTCAAATATCTGAGTAACAAAAGGAAATGAAGCATGTCAGAAAACTGCTATAAATACAATATTGTATGACAAGCTATTAAGACAAAACTTGAACTCACTGCAAAAAATCTTAAGATGTTTCTCTGATACTCAAATATAAATGAGAAAGAGTTGGATCTAACCACAGGAATGTGAACGAGAAACAAAATAAAAGTGAAGTTTTCTAATCATAATAATAAATGTTAATTCCTTACTCTCTCAGTTAAGTCAAGGTTCTAATTCCTTACAGAAGTTACCCTGGAAGTTAAGCCAGGGACTAAAAGCCCTTTGAATATACAAAATCTAGATATGTGACATTATCTTAATAGGTGATCAAGGGGCATTTTACAGTTCTGTTCCTTTCTCCAGACACATACAGTTATGAATATAACTAAATTAGCAGTCACACTGAGAACATTAAAGCCAGAAGTATGCATGTGCAAAAATTCTGAATGGTGATTGGAGGCCTCTGCTTGTTTGGAATGTTGCAAGGAGAAATATATTCTGGATTAGTGGACACTGGAGCATTTAAAAAATCTTCTCAGGTAAAAAAAATAAAAGGTTAGAGAACAATTTAAAAATATTAAAAAAACCTAATAAAATAAATTTACTTAGATTTACCCATAATAACAAAACTGAAACAAAAATCAATTTTGCAAAAACATCTTACTAACTAGAGACATATAGTACTATTCAATTAAAAGCAGACATAGGCAACATACTCTAACTATGAATAACATATGAGAAATACAGAATCAGAGAGCCAGACAAAGCTATAGCTAGACAGAAAACAAAACAAGGAGATATTGAGAGATAGAGCAAAAGCGCCAGACACATGAAGACAATTACTAATAGAATCAGTAAATTCCACTCCAAATGTATTTTACTCTCTAATATTCAAGATTTAAAACTTAGAAATTGGAAAATGTCTTCAAATTAATATTTAGCTACATTTATAGAAACAAACTGCGTTGTACTATGATACTTTAGGGGTAGAGGTTATAAAACAATTCTGTACTAAGAAACATTTAAGGTTATAGTAAACATAAACATATTTCAGAAAATAAGAATAAAAAAACGCCTTTAGTTTCACAGTTTGCGCCTATTTTCAGTTAAATATAGAGAAAACTTACCTGTCTTTAAGAGTTTAGAAAACATTCACCAAAATAAATTTAATTAAAATTTACCTCTGTCATTACCAAAAATAAAAAATCTATGAGTTGGCAAAGATATAATCAAGCTAGTTTGTAGTATTTTTTTAAAGCCAACATTAAATAAAAGAGACATACTCTACTTTTGTTCTGAATACTAAAGCTACATAAGAATAATGAATTTGTAACATGAATATAAACCAGAAAAGTTTCTAAAAATAGGTAAGGAGAGCTTAGAGTTTGGAATTTAGGTTTAAAAAATAATCACACACACAACGTTATATGTTCATAAACTTCTTTGTAATACTCTTTTGTACCTGATACATTAAAAAAAAAATAAACTCAGAAGACTTCATCTACAATATACTATGATTTTCCAATGAACACTTTTTGTTTTCATTTTCATTAAGTATTTAAGAATGTGTATTTAGGCCAGCCGGCCACTCCGGGGCCAGGGCTGCGGGCTGCATCGGCCCACCAGGGTGAGCGCACCTGGGCCACTGAGCACCGGGCGCCTTGCGACCACGAATCGAAGCCTCTTAAAATGGCAGATGATTTGGACTTCGAGACAGGAGATGCAGGGGCCTCTGCCACCTTCCCAGTGCAGTGCTCAGCATTACGTAAGAATGGCTTTGTGGTGCTCAAAGGCCGACCATGTAAGATCGTTGAGATGTCTACTTCCAAGACTGGCAAGCATGGCCATGCCAAGGTCCACCTGGTTGGTATTGACATCTTTACTGGGAAGCATTATGAAGATATCTGCCCCTCCACTCATATGGATGTCCTCAACATTAAAAGGAATGAGTTCCAGCTGATTGGCACTCAAGATAGGTACCTATCACTGCTCCAAGACAGTGGGGAGGTCGAGAGGACCTTCGTCTGCCTGAGGGAGACCTCGGCAAGGAGACTGAGCAGAAGTATGACTGTGGAGAAGAGATCCTGATCACAGTGCTGTCTGCTATGACAGAGGAGGCCGCTGTTGCAATCAAGGCCATGGCAAAATAACTGACTCCCCTTGGTGGCGGCAGTGGCAGCAGTGGTCCTGGAGCCTGCAGAGGCCCCCCTCCCCCATCCTGGCCTGGGTGTGGCCCAGGTCTTGGCTGGATTCCTCCTACACGATTTAGCTGATGTTTTATTTTGGTTTCTCTCCCTAGTCTTTTGGGGACCCCTGCCCTTCACCCACTCTCGGCCAGGAGCAAGCAATGGCATTGGTGAAGCTACCCTCCTCTTCTCCCCTCACACTACAGCCCTGGTGGGAGAGATGGGAAGGGTGCTGCTTGTGGTTTACTTTGTTTTTTAATTCAATCTGGAATCAGAACGCTATGGATTCTGGCAAATGGTACTCTACCCTTCCCCATTTATCCCTGATCTGGTCCTCTTCTGCCCGAACCAGCCCTCAGACTGGGGACCAGCCCCCTCCCCTGCCTATATCTCTCCCTAAACCCCTTGAGAGGGGGAGGGAAGAGGAGGAGAGGGGAGGGGACCTGGCCCCTCCTCAGGCATCTGGGAGGGCCCTGCCCCCATGGGCTTCACCCTTTCCTGTGGGCCTTCTCCCCGACACATTTGTTAAAATCAAACCTGAATAAAACAAGTTTAATATGAAGCTCAAAAAAAAAAGGAATGTGTATTTAGTGATAGTGGAGAGTAAGAACTCAAGGAACATGTATCCTCTACTCCATGCCATGATTTATATTAGCTCCTTTTAAATACCATCTCACTTATCAAACTCAGTGTCTACATCCCAGTTTCTTTTATTATTTTCTTAACTTTTGTATTAGGAAGATACTATTGTTAAAAACATGGAACAATAAGCCTATCACTTTCTGTGGACAATGCCACCCGCAAGGTGTGATACCATTTAGTGTAAAAACAACAACAAAAATGTTAATGAACTTCACTCGTTTAACTTACTGCCATTAAGTCAGAACTGACTTGTTGATCCTCAAGCAAGTTTTCAGGGACTTTAAACTACAGAGGAGAAGACTGCCTATCTTTCTCCCACATAGCTGCTAATCTCCATACCACTAGCCGATCACAGTGTGTAATACAATTTTAAATATAAAGATATTTTTAAAAGTGTGATGCTAAAAAGGGGAGAAGATACTTATCTCAATGTTGTAAATCAGAAATAAAACTAAAATACTAATTATGCAACATATAATCAGTTACTAGAAACTGAATTCTTCTTTACATAATATGAGCATTTAGAAATTATATTCTTAATGCTATTTTAACGACAATTTTTTTCAAGTAAGGAGATAAGCAAGGTACAATAAAATTCTAATTTTAAAAAAGGTATTTTATAAATTCTTGGATTTCTGGAAGTTCTTGAATTTCCATTATTTTTTCCAAAGAAGTTTTCATCCTCAAGTAAGAAATTCACTTAATATCAAAAGACAAATATTAAAGTAACACTTCCTAAACATTACGTTTGAAGTGTTTCTTCTTTTAAAATTGTACTCTTTATTTCCTGTTTAATGTATTGTGAATTCATTTACCTGTGATATAAGCGTTAAATTGAAAATTCAAATAAAATATTACTTGATTTAAAAAATACTTTATGAAACCTTTACTACGTCTGGTCTAATCATTCCATAATTCTGACAGAATTATATATTCTTAAATATTCCAAGATATTATGGCAAAACTGTTTACATGGTCCCAAAAAAGAATTTAATAAACTGAACTAGTGATTACATGTACAATTTAACAAGGACTGAATTCAGTTACATTCATAACTCAAAATTGTTAATTATATACATACAAAGAGCTATAGTTGCAGTCTAAGCACAACAATGACAGTAGACAATAAAAACAAACTTGTAGTCATCACTCAAGTTGTTTTTCTTGATTTTCTTATTTTTATTCTAAATAGCATTTTAATATATTTATAAAATAGATATTTTAGCTCCAATTTGCCCGTTTTAAATTTTATTTTATATTCTAAAATTTAATTTTATTTTATAATAAATTTCACAATCAACTATAATAAGCAATGAAATTAAAGGAGGAAAGGGCAAAAAAGGAGTAGGGACCACAGATATTTCATAAAATTAAGGAAGTTGAAAAATATCAAGGTAAAGGAAGATCCACTGAAAGCTCATTCATTACACTACAATAACACTGCTACACTACAAAAACATCGACCCCGGACATATCACTGACTGTATAGATGGAAATTAGTTATACTGACATTGACAACAATGTTCAAAGAATCAGATCTTGTGCTACAAACATTAAAAACCCACAAAGAAGTTTAGACTCCATGTGTCTTTGTAATAGTTAGAGGACCTGAGTAAGCCATGGCAAAACATTTCTTTTCTTCAATACACCATTTGTTAATTCATAAAACCAGGAATAATTAAAAAAAAAAAAAAATCCTATTATTATACTTGATTTCCCAAAGAATTAAATGAGATAATGTAGACAGATATATTTCTGAAGTTATTAAATGTAATAAAGACTCTTTAAGATTGGTTCCTAAAGAAATAATGTTTTTATCTTATCCTTCTAATTTTATGCTGTATTTTTCTTAGATTAAAAACAATATGAATACTATCAAATTCTATTAGAAACTTGTCTAATCCTAAATTTATGCTGTACTTTTCTTAGAATGAATACTATCAAATTCCATTAGAAACTTGTTTTCTTATTTCCTCTAATATTTTTTTCATCCTTTATCTCTTTATCTATGACAAGAACGGGGAAAAAAGATCCTCATTTAAAAATCTTCAACATGCAGAAGGGAAATGAAGGGGGGAGGTAATAAGGTCACATGTGTGAGTGAGTGAATAAAAAGACTGAATCTTTGTAAATTGCCATTCCAATCACAAATAAAAAAAAATGAAATAATTTTTAAAATGCTATTTTAATTCCTTAACCATTATTTAAAAAATATGATATAGGTACTAGTACTCTTAGTTACATTAATCTGTAGTAGTCAAAGGGCAAATCACTTTCATTTATAAATGTTTGTTCCAAATTTTAATACATAAATGTTTATTTTTTATCACTGTGACTAACTTATCTGATAAGGGAAAATACATCTTTATAACTGAAAGGTAAAAACTGTGCTACTATGATGGAAAATATTCTCTATATTCTACAAATATAGCACCGATCTTTGATCTCATTACGTATGTATGTATTGATGATACTAGTGGTATGTTACTATTTGAAGCTAAAAGACAACATGAGAGATGACTTATTCAACAGACATGTTGAAATGTTCCAAAATGGAACACATTAGCATTACAAGGAGAAAAAGGGAAGAAAAAGTTTAAAAAAACTTAAGGACTTTTTTTAAAAAGTAACTGACTTATACACAATCACAAAGGAAATCAATCCACTGTTCACAATTGTTCCTGAAATAATTATTTTCTAGAAAAATAAGAATTTGACTAATCGTGTCTTACCTCATGTACACTATGACATAGTCATAGAGACAACTAAGATTAATTCCCACACTAATACGTTATTTTTGCTGGATAGAAGTAATTATTCTAATTAACAACGAAGAGTAATTATCAGTTTCTGTAACTTGTCACAAATCATTGCATTTTACAAAAAATTATCTTCCAAAATGAACTTTTTGCAAAATGATTGAGACTATACATCTACTGTTACTGTTTTGTCGTTTATTACCAATAGCTTCTGTAACCGGTATTTTTAAAAATCTCATTATGTCAAACTGGAAGAAAGGGTACATTTCTCGTTTTGTTGAAAGGTTAACACTGAGACATGAGTACAAGTCTATGGAAATGGCAGGATCTGAAGAGCAGTTTTTATAGCAGCTACAGTTAAATGGAACCACACCACATTGGTTCTATTAAACCATAGGAAGGAAAACATAGATGTCAAAGGGCTGAATTCCAAATAACTAATATGTTGTTGCTGTTGTTGTTAAGTGCCACTGAGATGCAGGCAACTCATAGCGACCCTATGAAGGATAGTCCTTGACACTTGGGTGCCTTTCATCCTTTCTCCAGGTTCATAGGGTTACCGGAGGCAAGCTATTATGGAAGTGGATACCACTCCTCCTTCCAAGCTTGTTTTAATCAGGGAGCTCCACCCCACTTTCTGTCCGCATTAAGTAGCCAACCATTTAACGCATTTGACACACACACACACACAAGGGCATAAATCCTTAAGTGGGGGTGTGTGTGTGTAAGGGTTTTAGTTTTAAATTTTAATCAAATTGTTTCACCAGAGGAAAGTTAAAAAAGCACAGTGACTCTTCAGATTATAAATGTCTAATTACTTAAACAAACCCTACAATGGCTTGTTACTACCTACCATGTGAAACTTGTGGTCTAGCAAACATTACTGTTCTGGGTATTTATCTTTAGCATAATTTTGTGTATAAACATAAACATCTGACTAACTTACATTAATGTGAACAGTAAGAAACCATTCTCCTATATTAATTATCTAAAATTAGGTATAGGAATGGAATTCATTGCCTGCCCATAGACTGACTATAATAGCAGAAAAGACATACTTATTGTAATCCCTTATATGGTTTTCCAAACCATTTTACATCTAGTGTGTAACTTTATCCTTGCAAAGTTTCTCATTTAATGTTTACTGTTAAAGCTATTTTAAAACATAATTCTATTAACAAAATTCAGATACACTGTAATATGCACTATTTTATACAGTGGATCTATTTTAGTAGAAATGTTCAGTCAAAATAATGTACAGATCACTTTATAAATGGATTTCCTTTGTGATAGGTCAAACTAGTTCAAATCTACACATTTTTTAAAACTACAAAATGAACTTATAGTTACCATATTGAAATATGATCGAATTTTGACTCCTCTTGCCAGATCCCACACTATGAGATATCCGTCATGACCAGCAGAAAAGAGAACTCGAGGATCAAATGGGTGTGGTTCAAGAACAAATACTTCATCTTCATGACCCTGAAATATTATTGAAATTTGAAGACATGTGAAGAGAAAAAAACCAATATGGTATCCTAGGCATAATGAAATAATTAAGTTTTAAGAATGACTATTTTTGTTGTTAATGTTATGTGCCATCAGGTTACAAGTGACTCATACCCGAGTACCTTCAAGGTTTTCAGAGGTTGTCTACCTCCTGTAGAGCTCCTGGTGGATTTAAACCATCTGCCTTTTGAGTTGGCAGTGTGATTTCATATTTGTGTATATGTAAATAGTATTAATATTACTATTATTTTATTAAATAGTAGATATTACTATAGTAATAGCAACACTATTAATATTTATAATCAATGCATTACTATTTAGAGCTACACTATCAATTAGTGAAACATGAGAATATTACTGTTAAGTTCAACATACCTAAAACCAGCAAGGTTCTATAAAGTAATTCTGAGACAAAGATTTTACCAATACTGTGCAAAGCCTCATACTATTAAGGGACAGTCTTTATCTAAAATAAAAGATATTAATCCTCAATGAATATGTCTAGTCAATAAATTAAAAACAAAAATTAGGGTTTTGTTTCTTACCATCAGGACATGAATTAGCTGACCAGTGTAAGAATTCCAAACTTTCAGAGTCATGTTATTAACTGCAGTGATAACGGTGTTGTCATGTCGATCCCAAGCTACCATGGTTACTTTCATTTTTGTAATTTTATCTTCTACTCCTTGAATGTTTTGGCTAAAAGTGATAGTGGCATTATTTTACAACAATAAACAATATTACCGTTTAAAATACTGATAAGACAAAAGCCTTGAGGTAAATGTATTTTAGCATTATTTATATATTTATAGTAATTAAGAATAGTTAAAACCAAAGAGGATGATGACAGATGTCACTACCCAAAGTCAAGAAATTCAGGAGTCTAGCTCTCCTACACCTTTATTAATAGATGACCTTGTTTAAGTATTTCAATTATAAAACTATACAGATGCATAAAAAAGGTTCCACCTTGCTAACTATCCATTACTGCAGTCATGCCTGCTAATTTCTCTGCTCTCAATCCACCTGAGGCCACTAAAAAAACGATGACTCAGTAAAAGTTACTAAGCTTGATTTCTTCAGCCTAAAACAAAGAAGTAACATACATTCTGATTTCTGCAAAATAGAAATGCTGTATTTTTATACTATTATCATCCCTTTAACAACATCAAACTTAACAAAACACCTGGGCTTTTGATAAAATAAATTGTGACAAAAAACAATTCATAAAAATGTCCAATGAGAATCTACTGCATAAAAGGAATTTTAACTTGGATTATGATATAGGCTTTAATATGTTAAGAGTGGTTTTTAATGTGCAATACAGCATACTTAATCTATTCTTGTAAATGTTACACATTTATTATCTTACCCTACTGGGCGAGTAGTCATATCCAGCAAAATGCTCTTCCACTCTCTCCGTTTAAATTGCCATATCCGAGCTGTACCATCACGACTTCCACTCACAAACCTATATTAAGAGTATCCTCCATCAGAGAAAAATGATTAACAACAACAAAAAAAAACAAACACACAGGCTTTATCAAAATATACTTTTACTATCTTAACATTTAACTAAATAGTAGTCATCTTTATTTACACAATAAAGATTTCTCTATCAGATATTCTCTGGAAATCTAAAAACTTCAAACAATTTATGGGCTTGAAAATTTTATATTCAAAATTTCTAGTCTTCTTGGCTGGATCTCAAATTACAGCATTCAAAAGTGGTTCAAGGCTATTAACTGAGCTAGGAATGGAATGGTTATGTTCTAATAGGAAAACAATGGGCTTTTTTCAAATACTAAAGAATTTAGTCTGTTCCATCGAAGGCACCAAAATATGGATTGGCATCCACTTCCTAAACCACATGCTTTGGGAAACTCTAGGAACTCAGATAAATGATGATAATTATAGAAAGGTTTCAGGCCTTCTGTTCATGGGGTCGCTTTAAGTCATGCTCCACAGCAATAAACAACAACAAAGAATTTACTTTGTTCCATCCAAGATGTCAAAACATGGCTTTATTTCCTTTTTAAGACTTAAAACCACCCAAACCCAATAAGACTGAGTCAAAACCAACTCATATGTGACCCTCTAGTAGAGTTCCAACATTGTAAACCACATGGGAGGAAATGACTCATATATTTCCCTCAGGGCTGTTGATGGAATTAAACCACCACTATGTCAGTTGGTTAGCAGTGCAACTCCTAAAGACTAGGCCACCAGACTCCCTTTTAAAATAAGAACATTAAAAAACAATAAGTACAGGAATACATTATTATAGTTCACTGAATTAGAATCAGTTTGACAAGATTTGCATTTACTTCATTATGCTGTTGTTATGTGCCGTCGAGTCGTTTCCGACTCACAGCGACCCTATGCACAACAGCCCTAAACCCTGCTCTATCCTGCGCCAACCGCACCGCCTCTGACACACCCATCCCGATTACCCCAGTCACCGAATCAATCCATCTCATAGAGGGTCTTCCCCTCCTAGGTCAAATTTTTTTATTTAGATCATGATTTCTATAAATCACTAAAATCTGACCATAAGAACTATCTCTACTTCTTATGGAATAGACAAATTTATTACTTTATTGTGTAAATAAAGATGAGTATTTATGTAATAAACAAAATAATGTCTTACCTGTTACTAGTGTTGGAAAACTGGATACTGTCAACTTTGTCCTACATATAAAAAGATAAAATAGAAGATATTCAATATAAACTCACATGTTTATATATGATACACTCATCTAATTCTTTTCACTAATACTTACCGTATGGAATTCCAATTCTGAGATTTTCTCTGGCTGACCCGATCCAAAAAAATAAACCCTTATAATATGATCTGTGCTTCCTGTAGCCAAAAACATTCCACCTATGAAAAATAGTAGCAAACATTAATGAGTAAGATATATTTCAAAATCTCAATCAGAACATGAAATATAATCAACATTAAAACAATAAACTTCAATATTTTACTCTAAAGTCACTTCTTTTTCTTAATATAGTAAGTAAGTTTTTCATTATTTACATTATTAAAGCCTTGCTGTAAAAATAAATTCTTTAACAGATGACATAATCTTGCCTGGTTAAAGTCATCAGAAAAAATTCTCTTCCACCCTGACCCAAAAAAAAAAAAATCACTCGTCTCAATGTCCACTTGTCAAGATTCTACTAAAGTTTTAAGGTCTAATTGCCTCAGTACATCATCATTACCATTTCAAATCTAATGAGAGCTATCCTCTGAACCCTAGGATATGTAGTAAATAAACGGCATTATAACTATTTGTATATGCAACTTATTTCCTCTAACAGAAATACTGAAAACATTGCATGTACAGAAATATTGTTATAGGATCAATCTAACAGAACCACTTTAAAAAAATAAGCATACTACCTTCAAAATCCAGGATAAAGTTCGAATACTTTGAATACATGTAAGGAGCCCAGGTTGGAAGACTGTGTGACACAATAGGCTGTTAACTAAAAGGTCAGTGGCTTAAATTCACCAGTTTCTCTGCAAAGATGGCAGCTTTCTCTTAAAAATACTGACAGTTTTGGAAACGTGATGGAAAGTCACTAAGAAATCAAAACTGGTCTGATCATTAACAGGGAGTTTTGGCTCAGATGCATCTATAGTGATTCTCTCTGTTACTACTACCAAAAACAACAATCCACATATCAGCTGCACTAGCATTCCAAAAGTTAGAAACGAAACACGTTTGGAAAGAAATACAAGGAAAAGATAAATATATCATCAATATACTAACAAAATCTCTGGTAATATAATATAGAGTTAGAAATGTAAATAACATAAGTGGAAATAACAAATAAGTACTAAATCTGTTCATGTCTTCTTTTACTTTCTAGTCACTTCAGTATCATAATGGATTTAGAAAAACAAGCAAAATAAACCAAAAGATCTGGTACTTAAAATTCTGCTTCACAAACTTTACAGTGTCTCTAAAACACTAGCATTGCCTTATGATTATTTTAAAAATTCAAAAAATACGAACAATTTGACATAACTAAAATTTCATTTAAAATAACTAAAAGGTGCAACTATTTAATTTACTTAGCTACTGAAGTAAAATGTCCCATGCCAAGCCATCTCATTTCGCCTATACCTAGTATGTCAATATTTATACGTTCCATTTCTTTCTTAACAATGTCCAATTTTCCTACATTCACCCTTCTCACGTTCCATGTTCCAATCGCTAGTGTCTGCTTACAGCTGTTCCTTCTTCTCTGTATTCCTAAGATCTCAGTCTCAATTGCCATGTCTGCTAGTCCTAGCAATAATCTAAGTGTGCTCTACTGTACATAGGGTTTTCGAAGGCCTGTCTTTTCAGAAGTGGATGGCCAATTCTTCTTCCCAGTCTGACTCAATCTTTAAATATATATAATAATATCTGACAGACAAACATTCCACAGAAATGTGCAGAGAGCTGGAGTCAGAAAATCAAAAGGGCTGAACTCGCTCAGCGTTTCTTAAGCTGAAGGAGCTGAAAAACAAATTCAAACCACGGGTGGCAATACTGAAGGATACTTTGGTAGTATATTAAATGATCCAGAAAGTATCAAGAGAAGATGGAAGTAATACACAGAGTCACTGTATCAGAAGGAATTGGCTGACACAGAAGAATTTCATGAAATGACATATGAGCAAGAGCCTATGGTGATGAAAGAGGAAGTTCAAATTGCTCTGAAGGAATTGGCAAGAAACAAGGCTCCAGGAATTGACAGCATACCAACTGACATATTTCAACAGACGCTGGCCTGGATGTGCTAAGTTGTGCCAAGAAATTTGGAGAACAGCCAGCTGGCCCATTGACTGGAAAAGATCAATATTTGTTCCCATTCCAAAGAAAGGTGACCCAACAGAGTGTGGAAATTATCGAACAATATCATTGATATCACATGCAAGCAAGATTCTGCTGAAAATTATCCAAAAACGTTTGGAACAATATGTCAACAGAGAACTGCCAGTTGTGCAGGCTGGATTTAGAAGAGGTCGTGGTACTAGGGATATTATAGCTAATGTCAGATGGATCTTGACAGAAAGCAAAGAATACCAGAAGAATGTCTATCTGTGCTTCATTGACTATGCAAAGGCTTTTGACTGTGTGGATCACAACAAGCTGTGGCTGACCCTAAAGAGGAATGGGACTCCCAGAACATTTGATTGTGCTAATGCGAGACCTATACTAGGACCAGGAGGCAGTCATCAGAACAGAGCAAGGAGACACTACATGGTTCAAAATCAAGAAGGGGGTCTGTCAGGGATGTATTCTGTCTCCATACCTTTTCAATCTGTATGCAGAACAGATCATCCAAGACGCTGGGCTATATGAAGAGGATTGGTGGAAGAATCATCAACAACCTGCGTTATGCAGATGACACAACCCTGCTCACTGAAACTGAGGAGGACCTGAAGCACTTGCTGCAGAAGGTCAAGGACTGCAGTCTTCAATCTGGATTGCAGCTCAATATCAAGAAAACACCACTGGGCCAATTGGCAGCATCAGCATGGATGGTGAAGAGATTGAGATAGTTAACGGTTTTAATTTACTTGGCTCCACAGTCAACGCTCTTGGTAACAGTAGCCAGAAAATCAGGAGACAAACTGCATTGGGAAAGCCGGCTATGAGGGACCTCTCAAGAGTACTGAAGAGCAACGATGTCAGGCTGGAGACTAAGGTGCGCCTGATCCGGGCTATAGTCTTCGCAATTATGTGCTATGCATCAGAGAGTTGGACAGTGAATAGGGCTGATAGAAAGAGGATTGATACCTTTGAGCTCTGGTGCTGGAGAAGAGTGTTGAATATACCATGGACTGCTAGGAGAACAAACAGGTTTGTCCTAGAGAGGGTGAAGCCAGAGTGTTCCCTGGAATCAAGGATTCTGAAGCTTCATCTGATATATTTTGGGCATGTTGCAAGGAGGGACTGGTCCTTGGAAAGGGACATCATGTTTGGCAGAGTGGAGGGGAAGCAAAGGAGAGGAAGACCTTTGGTGAGATGGATCGATTCTGTGACTGGAGCGGTGGGAGTAAGTGCGTTTGAGATGGCTAGGTTGGCACAGGATAGAACAGCATTTAGAGCTCTTGTACACAGGGTCGCTATGAGTCGCAAGCGACTCGATGGCACATAACAACAACAACAACTGAAGTAAGTTAAATTTAAAATCTGTAATGAACCGAGATTGTTCTTTAAGAGTAAATCCAAAAGTTACTGATTATCTCTTAATAGAATGTTGCTGTCTTCTTAAATCAGTTATGTGATAAATTCTAGAAGATCTCAAGTAGTTCTAAATTAACATATTGTCATCCTCATTTAGTTTTAGCCCATGGCATACATATACAAGTAAGACTTATTAAATTACTAAGTTTTTCCAAAATTTTATATATTCCACTAGAAGTTTTCTAGCATAAAACTCTAAGTACGATATTGCAAAAGATACTCTACCAGCACTAAAAGAAGAACAGATCATCTGAACTCCAGGCCTAGGACGCTCTGTAAATTTTGCAGGTCTTGGACTATAAACAGAAAAAAGGAAATAATTAAAAAGATACTACAGGAGCCAAAAATGCCAGAAGTTAAACTATTTCAATTAAGGCTAAAACTAAGTTAGTAGCAATAATTATTATCTGTCACAGTCAGCAGATCTTGGGAGAATATATCTATTCTGTAGAATCCTCTGGTTACACAACCATCTGTACATCAAACAATCCCAAAACTACTGTAACACCAAGTAATAATCCCAGCCGTATGTGAAGATTACCTGTTCTCTTCTACCAAATACTCACCAAAAACAGTGACATAGAGAAAATAGGTAGCACCTGACTATTTTGCTTTCATCTAAAATGGTATTGCATGGTTTATACATTACGGTTGTACTACGGATATTAAGTGTTTATTTTATAATCAATCATATAAAGGAAAGTAAATAACCTCACAGATTTTAATCATTAGAATAGCTCCAATAAGTTAACAGTTTAGTCACTGTTACTTAATATCTTGACCCAATTTTTCTCAAAAAATTAGAGAAAAAATTGTAAAAATAATTAAAGCCTTAATCATCCAATGCACTACATGCATTTCAAAATTCCTATCAATCAAGTACAGAGCAATTTTCATCTTGTAGTCTGCTGGGGAAATAATTCCTGATCTCTCAAAAGATTTTTTTCAAATAGGAAGCATCAAATGATTATCAATTAAGAGGATAACAAAGTATCTGTTAAATATTTAAAAGAATAAATTAATATAAATATTTACAATTACTAATTACATTTACAATTACTAATGTTTGGTGGAGCTCCCCAAGTAAAACAAGCTTGGAAGCAGGGGTGGCATCCACTTCCATAATAGCTTGCCTCCGGAAACCCTATGAACCTGGAGGAAGGATGAAAGTAACACAAGTGTTGAGGAATTTCGTTCACAGGGTCACTCTATGAGTGGCCTACAACTTGATGGCACTTAACAACAGAAAATTATAAAAGTAAAAGAAAATGCGAATAGTTGAGTTTTTTTGAAATGAAAATAAAGTGGTTGAAAATGGTTACATAAATTAAAACTGTTTTGAAAATATTCCATAAGATTACATTTGCCATTGTAAGGTAATAATTTTCCTTAAATCTTCACAGGTTCTGGTTCTATAGTTGAGTGTAACAAACTCAAAGAAACAAATTTATTTATGTATCTGTGAAAAGCTAAAATTTATTCATAATGAAACATTACTACTATTTATAATTCAAGTAAATGAATCTAAAACTATGAAAGCAAATATAGGTATACTTTAATTATCTTATGGTTCATAACTTTATATTTTTGGCAAACTGTTTCAGAGTGCTAACCAAAAGTCTGGTTGAAAGGTACAATAAAATATGCAATTAATAATATAGACTGCATTTAAAGGAAAGATGTGATTTTTTTTTATTAAATACAGAACATCAAGTAAAGAAATGGATGCTTAAGAAGGGGTGTGGAGGGAGAATAGGAAAAGCATATATAAACAATGAACACTGTATTGGAACAAATGAGGGGAAGAACTGTCTGAGAGGAATATATTATCAGCCATTATACATAAGACAACATTCTGGAGGTGCACTGCGAAGTGAACTGAGGGAAGGGGAGGAAGAAAAATGTGCAACAATGAATTAAAAACTCAAACTTTTGTAAATTTCAATTAAAATCACAACTAAAAAATAGATTTAAAAAAATATTACTGTTAAAAAGAAAAGAATTTACTTTCGAATGAGAATTTGAGAAAGTGAATGAAAAGGGCAGTGAAGGTGCTCCTTAGATGCAAGGATGAGAAGACTGTCTCACGTACTTTGGACATGCTGTCAGAAGGGGGTCAGATTTTAGGGAATCTTAAAAAAACCCCAAAATATGCTACAAAACATAAAAAAGGCCAAGTCAGTGAGCTAAGAGAGAAAGATCCTTAGAAAGACTGACACTATAACTGTGACAATGGGCTAAGAAAGGCTAATTATGAAGATGACACAGGATTCAGTCAAGGTTTCAAACTGCTTTAACTGGACTGCAATGACTTAAATTCAACTTTAAAGCACCTAAAAGCCACAAGACATAAACATACAAAGAGACAACACTCTGACAAAAATTTTTGTAGTACCAACCTACAAAACACAGAAAACTGTGTACAAAGGCTTTTTCTAAGAGAAAAGTAAATCAAATAAGGACAAATTTTATCCTTATTTATATACTTAACAACAGGCTACAAACTTTTAAGAACAATTCTAAAGATAAAACCCTTAATTTTAAGATTGTTTACCCAAAACTGAAAAAAAGACAAAGGTATATCTACCAAACAAGCACATAAGAAGGTAAGAGTACTCAAATGGGGGTGGAGGCTGGGGTGGGGAATAGTGCATTATTCTTAATAAATTTCCACTTTTAACTAAGTATATATAAAATTCTTCTAAATATGAAAAATGTAACTATTGTAGAATCCATTTACTGGATTTTTTTTAAAAAGTTTTTTCTTTAAATAAAATCTCTGATCATATTTTTTTTTTCATTAACAAGTAAAGCCTACTTTATCTTACTGATACAGCCATGATCTCTAATGCTTGCCATAAAAGGCACTTATATAAAGCAGTCATGTATGTAAACATTAAAAAAGCATGTATTAAACAATTATCTAAATAAAGCCTACTATTCCTAAAATAACCACGATGTAGAAAAAAATTTTTATAAAATAATTTAACTGCATTAATAATTTACAAACAAATCAGTTAATGGTTACTGAAAAGTTTTACTCAGAACTTAATTCTTCACAGGCCACTCATGAGACAATTACCTTTTTTCATTACATCTAACTTAACAGATAGTACGTGTGTTCAAAGCAGCTGATAAACAGCGAAAATAACTGTCCTGAATAAATTCTTAAATCTTAGAGCAAAAATAATTTCCTGAAATCTTCTTGAAACCAAGCAACAGTTTAGCTTAACTAAGAAGGCACCCTGCCTTCAGCAGCTCTATCTACACAGCAAAAACTGACATTTAACTCCACAAAGTAGACACAAAATTTTAGGAAGCAGTGAATTATATTAATGGGAGGAAATCATTTGGAAAAGAAAACTGAGAATGGTTGCACAACTTGAAGAATGTAATCAAAGACAACAAATCATAGATACTATTGAGGTAGTTTTCTACTGTGTATTTTTCTCCTTAAAAGATGAAAAATAGCAACATTTAATGAGGTAAAAATCATAGATTTAATCAAAGACAAAAAGTAAATTCATTAATATTGTCAACTATTCTGAATGTCAACCATTAAACTAATCACATTAAACATAAAACAGCAACTTACTTTATCTTAAGGGTGCCAGCATCCCAGAGCCAAAAACAAATCGTGCCATCTGCCCCAGTAGAAGACAGGTATCTCTTTGAGCCACTGCACATTGGTGAGAACTGAAAAACAAGCAAAGAAAGAAAAGGGTACCAAGAGTGACACAGTCCAAATATTTTCACCAAACAGCACTTAAAGACAAAAATATATACAGCTAACCAAAGTGATGAGTATTTGCTTATTGTAAGATAATCTAATCATAAGGAAAACAGAAACAAACATGCTTTTCTTAGTTTTATATGGCTCTATACAATGACTGTAAAAATGACCCTAAAAATTTTCCTTTTAAGCAGAGAAATGGCCATGGTTAAAACACAATTACCTGTAGGGATGTTATGGATGCACTGTGGCCCTGAAGAACCGCCAAAGGAGCACATGTTCGAAGACACCAGACTCGGATCATTTTATCGCAACTTCCAGCAGCTATCATGGTATTCTCATAATTTACAGCCATGTCTGATATTTCAGCAGCATGTCCTCTTAAAGTAGCTAGCAATCTCCCATCATCTGTTGCCCAGATTTTCACTAGACAGTCATCAGATCCCTTAAAAGAAGAATTAATACAAGTAGAATCAACACAAAAGATTTTAATCCCAACACAGGTAAAAAAAAAACACCCATTCTGTATCATTCCAAATATTGTAAAGCATAAAATAGTTACGTGAAGAGTTTTTTTTACATAAGGCTTATTTCACTTCTTTTATTAACTTCTTACTGTTAGATATCTTAAGTCACCCCAACTCAAGAGACTATGTTTAACAGTATGCAAAAGAGTATGACTGCTCTTCACTGACTCCTTACTTTTCAGAGTATGATGCCATTCTCCAGGAACTGATCCCTACTGAGAACATGCTGAAAGTCTGTGACACAAGGTCTGACCATTTTAGCACTGATTTCACTTGTAAAACAGATGGACTGGGGTGATTTGTTGTTTGTAACCCTTCATACATTCAGTATTATTCACTGAAATCACATTTCAAAGACATCAATTCTTAACCCACCTTCCACATTCATATGCATATTAAAGAAATAAAAAGAATGTGGTTTGGGACAAGTTTTAAACTTAAAGTTTAAATTTAAAAATTTAAAATTTAAAGCGGTCCTTTTCAGGACATTTTCACTCCTCCTGTTTCCATGGGTGTTGAGTAAGCAAAATTAATCACTTGACAACATTAATCTTTTCACCATTTATCATGCTGTTTTTGACTACTTGTGAAAATTTAATTCATGTACACTCAACATAATTTCCTGTTGATGTATAAGCCAGTGGAAACACTATACTTTTCTCCATCTATCATGATGCTACCAATTGGCCCAGTGGTGAGAATCTTCGTATTGTTTGATTAATATATGGCTATCTATTATGTGTCAACCACCAGAGATCCCAGAATGAGATAAAATGAGAGAATAAAATGACTTAAGAGTCACTGCTACTTATGTTGCTGTTGTTTTTGTATACTAAAGAGTTGGAATCGACCCATAGCTGACTCCAGCAGGTTTTCAGAGGCAGTTAATCACACAGGAGAAGACTTCCCATCCTTTTCCTGCAGAGCAGGTGGTCACCTTGAACAGTGTGCCTTTGGGAATGCAGCACAGCTTCTTGACACTAGGTCACCAGAGGTCCCTACAGATGCCTAAATAAGAAGGGAGAGTTCACTTTTCTTAAGCAAGAGGAAGTTAAAGTCTAAAAAGGAAGTCAGAAGTGATTTTTATATAGACCTGCTGGCATATTGCATAAAGTGATAAGCAGTTCAAATATACTGGATGTTCTAAGAGACAAAGATGCTTCTGCATAGATTTAAAACCTCTGAAAAGCAATAGTGGGTGATTTTCAGTCAGGCAAGACACACTGGCTGTTGGTATCATTTCATTTACATATGAAGAGGCAATGTAGCTATTGTTGTTGATATGTGCCATCAAGTCGCTTGCAACTCAGTGACCCTATGTACAAGAGCCCTAAATGCCGTTCTAGCCTATGCCAACCTCGCCGTCTCAAACACACTCATTCCCACTCACAGAATCGATCCATCTCATTGAGGGCCTTCCTCTTCTGTATGGTCCCCCCACTTTCCCAAACATGATGTCAATCTCCAAGGACCAGTCCCTCCTCGCAACATGCCCAAAGTATGTCAGACGAAGATTCAGAATTCTACACTCCAAGGAGCATTCTGGATTCACCCTCTCCAGGAAAAATCTATTTGTTCTCCTAGCAGTCCATGGTATATTCAACACTCTTCTCCAGCACCACAGCTCAAAGGCACAAATTCTCTATCATCCCTATTCATTGTCCAACTCTCTGATGCATAGCACGTAACTGCAAAGACTATAGCCTGGATCAAGCGCACCTTAGTCTCCAGCCTGACATCGATGCTCTTCAGTACTCCTGAGAGGTCCCTCACAGCTGACTTTACCAATGTAATTTGTCTCCTGATTTCCTGGCTGCTCTTACCAAGAGTGTTGACTATGGAACCAAGTAAACTGAAACTGTTAACTATCTCAGTCTCTTCACCGTCCATACTGAGGCTGCCAACTGGCCCAGTGATGAGAATCTTTGTTTGATGTTAAGCTTCAATCCATATTGAAGGCTGCAGTCTCCAAGAACACACCTCTAGACTCACGTCTTAGAACCATCATGTTCTAGTTAGACTTCTGTGGCAATTTTCTCTCGTTTCTACTTACCTCAATCTTATTGTCAGGTGTGGTAGAGTTCAGTGTAAAGTACTGCCACCACAGAACAAATCTGAACCCTGTAGTATCCTGCACCATCCTCATCTTCTAACTGCTGCAGTCAGCGTGGCAATTCATCTTTCTTAAAACTTTTCTTCTCTTCCACTGACCTTTCAACTCTCCAAGTATGATGTCTTTTACCAAGGAATACTCCCTCTAGCAACATGCCCAAAGTATATGAGATGAAGCTTGGCCATCCCTGCCTCCAAGGACCACTCTGGTTGTACACTCTCCAAGACAGATCCGCTTATTCTTTTAGCAGATCAAGGAATATTCAGTAAAATTCTCCAAGACCATGAATTAAAGGCATTGATTCTTCTTCTGTCATCTTTATTCAACTGTTATGCATTATCAGTCCAATTCTCAGATACCTAATAAGTGACTGAAAAGCCTATGGCCTGAATCAGGCATACTGTAATCTTTATAAACTAACACCATTGCTCCTGCTTTGGAAAGGTCCTTAACATTCATCTTTTCAAAAACAACAAATCTTTTGATTTCTTGACTGCAGGTACCAAGGGTGTCAACTCTGAACACAAGTAAATGAAACCACTGACAGACAATTCAATCTTTTCTCCATCTATCAATGTTGCCTATTAGCCCAAAGGTAAGGCTCTGTCTTCTTGATGTTGACATGTAGTTCATATTGAAGGCTGCAGTCTCTGACTTTCTTCAAGTGTGCCTCACCTTAAACAAGTGAGATTAAAAGTCTGACACAAGATACATAGACTATTTACTAACACCACTTTTGTTGGTATTAACACTCTATTATTTTAAACGAGTAACTATTATACAAAGAAACTACAGAGAAAAGTTATGAATAGAAGCATAGAGAGAGGAAATGACAGAAATGCAGAGGAACTGCAAGTAACCTGCAAGTTAACTAAAGAGTATGAGAAGATGCATTAAGAGAAAAATTGTGAGCAATCATATATGGTGTACTAAGGAACGATATGGAAGAAGGATTATCAAAAAACTTCGAACTGGTGAGTAATTGGATCAGATATGTATTTCGAATATCAGCTTGGCATCAATCTGAATTAAGCCAGAAATGAGGAAACCAGATTAAAGCTAATACACGTTAGAAAGAATGAGATTATTAAAACAGCTATATGGAAGACAAATGGGATACAAATCACAATATACTTACATAAATAGCACATGCTAATAAATACATTTTACCAATTTTTGCAACCAGCAAAATATAATGGGACTTTTAAAAGAATTTCCTAGGCATGTGTACATTATTTACGTGGAAACATACTGATTGAATAAGGAAAATTAGATGGGAAGAATCCTAGCTTTCTATGAATTGGAAAGTGTGCTCGATATTTGTTAACTTAAAAAAAATACTTTAAAGCATTTATTAAATTTTCAATTTTTCAGTCATTAAGTGCCACCCATTAAGTCACTTTGCTTGATTATCTTATCTCTAAAAACTAAAGTAATATTTGGCTCTAACCTATTTTTAGACAAATATGAAATATTGAGGTATGGCAATAATAATAAAAAGGGCAGGGTTCAAATCTGTTATTCAAAAAATCTGAGTCGTAGTCAACTAATGAAGGCAACTAACAACAATAATACAGGCTGTGGGAGCTCTGGTGGCTAACTGGTGAAGAGTAGCACTGTCAATCCAAAAATGATTGTTGTCATATGCCGCTCAGTCAAGCACAACCCACAGCCAACCTATGAACAGCACATATGAATCTTCACACTTCCTGACACACTAGAGTCCATCGTGGCAGTCACTTGGTTTAGGGTCTTCCACTCATTCAATGACCCCCGTCTTTCTGAGCATGTCCTCTCCAAGGAATAGCCCACCCAAGCAACATGTCTGAGGTATGTGAGGCAAAGCTGCCTTCAAGGAGCACTCTGGCTGCACTTTCTCTAAGATATGTTTGTTCTTTTGACAGTCCATAGGATATTCAGTTGCTGTTGTTGTTGTTGTTATGTGCCGAAGAGTCGTTTTCGACTCATAGCAACCCTATGCACAACAGCCCTAAACTCTACTCTATCCTGCGCCAACCGCACTGCCTCTGACACACCCATCCCGATTACCCCAGTCACCGAATCAATCCATCTCATAGAGGGTCTTCCCCTCCTGCGCTGTCCCTCCACCCTCCCAAGCAAGATGTCCCTCTCCAAGGACCCGTCCCTCCTGGCAACATGTCCAAAGTATGTCAGACGAAGCCCCAGAATCCTTGCCTCCAAGGAGCTTGGTTTAATCCTCTCCAAGATGAATCTGTTTTCCTGGCAGTCCATGGTACATTCAGTACCCTTCTCCAGCACCACAGCTCAAAAGCATCCACTCTCCTTCTGTCCTCCCTAGTCACTGTCCAACTCTCTGATGCATAACAAGCGATTGCAAAGACCATGGCCTGTATCAGGCACACCTTAGTCTCCAGAGAGACACCGTTGTTCCTGAATACTTTAGAGAGGTCCCTAACAGCAGACTTTCCCATCGCGATACGCTTTTTGATTTCCTGACTGCTGGTGCCCAAGAGTGTTGTCTGTGGAGCCGAGCAAACTGAAGCTGTGAACAATCTCAATCTCTTCGCCATCCATCCTGATGCTGCCAACTGGTCCAGTGGTGAGAATCTTTGTCTTCTTGACATTGAGCCTCAGTCCATACTGAAGGCTGCAGTCCTTGACCCTTCGCAGCAAGTGCATGAGGTCCTCCTCAGTTTCAGCAAGCAGGGTTGTATTATCTGCATAAGGCAGATTGTTAATAGATCTTCCACCAATCCTGATGCCACAATTCTCCTCATAGAGCCCAGCTTCTCAGATAATCTGCTCTGCACTCTTCTCCAATACTATAGATGAAAGGTGTCAACTCTTCTGTCATCTGTATCCATTTCTCGGGTGCACAGCAAGTGACTGAACAGACTGTGGCCTGAGTCAGATGCACCTTAGTCCTCAAACTGACATCACTGATCCTCAATATTTTCCCAATATAATTATCTCCTGATTTCCTGACTATTGGTATCAAGAGTGGTGACTATGGATGCTAGTAACATGAAGCTGTTGAAAGTTACAATCTTTTCTCCATTTATCATGATGTTCCCTACAGGTCCAATGGTAAGACTTTTTGTTTACTTCACATTGAGATGTAATCCATACTGAAAGTTATATTCTTTGATCTCAAACAAGTGCTTCAGATGTTCCTCACTTTCAAAATGCAAGGTTGTATCATCTGTATAATACAGGTTATTAATGAGTCTTCCTTTGATCTTGATGCCACATTCTTCTTCATAGATTCCATCTTTTCAAATAACTTTCTCAGCATACGCAAATGTAGGTGATTCAAATCCACCAGCTGCTCTATGGGATGAAGATAGGCAGTATCCTCCTGTGTGATTTAGTACCTCTGAAAATCCACTATAGGGTCAGACAAGTCAGTTTTTATTTGATGGTATACAGTAACAAGAGAAAAATTAAACAACATAATAAAATTAAAATCATGTTACTAGTTTCAGGGTAGGAAACTGGTGGCCTTGTGAGTAAAGAGCTGCACTGTTAAGATAAAGGCAGGTGGTTTTAATCCATTAGTTGCCCTGAAGAGAGAGATTGGCTATCTCTTCTCATACAATATACTACT
Organism: Elephantulus edwardii; assembly: GCF_000299155.1. Taxonomy (NCBI): domain Eukaryota; kingdom Metazoa; phylum Chordata; class Mammalia; order Macroscelidea; family Macroscelididae; genus Elephantulus; species Elephantulus edwardii. Next base: position 3,352,673 of record NW_006399979.1, on the reverse strand, counting down.
CTAAGAATCTGTTGAGTCAGCTTTGAGTTGCTTCTACCTCGATGGCACATGACAGCAACATGCTTCAGAGAATTGGCAGCTCTGACAGAGGCTGGGTCCAAGTGGACTGCAATGAGTTTTGAGAGTTTAAATCTATTAGCATAATTTATTTTGGTTTTTTTTTTTACCTATGAGATTATAACAATGGGCTTTTAGCATAGCAGAGACTGTGAGGATGGTGCCAGATTAATCAAACTCAATCTGCTGTACGTAAATTCACTGAGCCCACGCTGACTGGCGAGCACCTAACCCTACCAACACCACTATGTATTTGAATATACAAGGTATGTCACATATTTTTCTTATTAACAAATAGGAAAAAAATTTTAAGGCTAAAATAACAGTTTTAATGAAAAGCACAATGGTAATCTATAAAGTCAGTCTCCAGGATCTAAACATCTAAAACATAAGAAAAAGTCTCACTATACGCCTACTGATAATTTATTAATAGCATCAATATTACTTTTATTCTTTTTAAACAAGTGCTAAACTTAATTATATATAAATTCATTCCCTTGAGTGTCGCCTATCCCAATTAACCTCTCCTTCACAGTCTCCTAGGCCCAATGAATTACAGACAGAGCTCTCCCACTTTAGGTACATCTCCCTTACTTCTACTAGCCTCTTCCAGGATGAGTAAAATATGTATTCCGTTATCCTACACCTACACACCTGTAGCAAAATTTCAGAAAGAACCCTAAATCCTTAGTAACTTTCATCTCACCCATCTTAATTATTATTAATTTATGAGAAAATGTCATATGAAAAATAATTTTAATACAAACTATTATTAAATTCTTAAAGATAAATACATGAGAAAAGTTGTTTTATTGTTATGTTAATGTATCACCTAGTCAGAACGGACTCCTAGCTGTCCAACTCTTCAGCAGGCTTTCATGGGCAGTAAATTGCAAAGGAGTTTGACTGACCATCTTTCTTCTGTGGAGCAGCTGGTGGTTTCAAAATGTGTATCAGAGAAACTCCTTACCATTAAGCCACCAGAGTTCTCTACAAAAAGTAGAAAAATGTAATTTACAGAGAAAACTTTTTTAAGAATAAAGGTGATTCAGACAAAAGTAAAACAATGAATAAAAGCTGATAATTTTTTTAAATGATGAACAGAATTTGAGTATTTATTTCTTACAATTCTCTCTACACTCTAAGAATGAAGTTATCAATAAGCAAAACAGTCTATCATTAGAAAATCCATGACAACAGTTACAAATATTTAAACAAAACAATGCTATGTTAGGGAGCTCTGGTGGCTGAGTAGTAAAGAATAGTGCTGCTAACCCAAAGGTACCTGGTTTGAATTCACTAGCTGTTCCACGTGCAAAAGATGGGACTGTCCTCTTGTGCGATTTACTGCCTCTGAAAACCTTCTGGAGGGTCAAGTATGAGTTGGTTCTGACTCAACACCAACAATAACAAAATGCAAATGATAAAGGTCTATGCTAGGAGAGATATCTCTGATAATGAAGGTAGAGCAATTCTACAGTAACAGAAAAAGGTTAATTCTAACATTATCAAGATAAAGTAATCCACATATTTTAGCATTAAGTACGATGGAGATAAAAAATATGGAAGAAAATTTTAATACTTTGTTTTCTTGACATTGAGATGCAATCCTAACAACGGATTTAAAATAAATAAATAAAACAAAACCCAACACTTCAAACTCCTTGCCATCAAATCTTAACCAATGGGTTTTCCGAGGCACAGGAAATTACCTTTATTACTTGTAAGGAGTCCAGATGAATTCAAACTGCCAGAGAAGCAACACCTTTAGGTTAGCGGCATAATCTCCTATGAAAAGATTACTAGCAAGAGATCCTCACTAAAACATTATCACAGGAGAGTAACTAATATTAGACTTTTGGGGTTAGATAAGTGTTGACTTGCATACTTTGCAAATAGATTTAATTTCTATCTTCTAATAGTCATTCTGATGATTTAATTTCCTTATTTAATATTAGCTAGTTTCTTCAAAGAGTCAACTGACAATGGTAATAGAAGACGTTCATTATTTCTGTTTTATATAAAATATGTTTATTGAATAGAGTTTTTAAAAATAGCTTTATTTTGTTTTCACTTAGAACTTGATTTTCAATTGAGAAATCTTAAATGGCATTAAGTTTTGTCAAATGTTTGTTCAACATTTGTTATTATTATTACATGTTTCTCCCTCTAATTTGTAGATAGGTGGTTGCAAATCACATTTGCTCAAATTTTGCATGGATGTTAAAATATATCCCCTCCTCATTTATCAGTATTGGTAGGTGTGAAGAATGAAGTTATCATTTGAAAATCGATGTGACTCCAAAATTAAGGATGACTACATCAAATCATGAAATGAAGGATGACTATCTCATTACATAACAGCAAACCTATGAGAATCGCAGCCTAGCCAAGTTGACATGTTGCCTGAACCATGACAGCCGGAGTTAGTTTTGTCATACGCTTCAGTATTTGTGACTGCTAGGTTTACATTGTTGATGCATAAAGGAGTTGAATAGCAGATATTCCCCCTATTGTCATAAATAAAATATGTCAGATAATGAGAGCATAAAAAAATGAAGAGAAAAGGGAGATCTGGTGGCCTAGTGGCAAGAAGCTGCCCTGCAATCCCAGAGGTATGTGGTTCGAATCCACCAGATGCTCTGTGGGAGAAGGAGGGGCAATCTCCTCCTGTAAACAGTCAGAAATGATTTGCTAGTACACACAAAAACAATAAAATAATTTAAAAAAAAAACAAAAACAAAAAACATTATCACAGGAGAGTAACTAATATTAGCATTAACTCACTAAACTTCTCAATTCCTGTTTCTCCCTTAGTACACTGCAAACTCATTTCTAAAATTAACCATTTTCAGTTAAACTCACTAAAGTCCTTGCCAAAACCAAAGATACCCTTCTGGCCTTTTATATCTCAAATATCTCTTGGTGTCTACCAAGGTTCATACATTACTTTGTGAATATTTTCTGTTTACAATCAGTGAACTCTCCTGAAACAAAGGCACAATGTCTGAATCCATTAGCCACTCTGTGGGGAGAAAGAGGGACAGTCTCTTCCCATGTGATTTACAGCCTCTGAAAACATTCTAGAGGATCAGCTATGATGAGTTGGCTACAACTCAATGGCTAAGAGCTGTATTATTGTTAAGTGTTTACAATAGTGTCTGGCCATAAAAGTCTCAGTTTTTTAAGATGTATATATGAAATTGAGTTTTTATTATAACAATATATTTATGAAAGTACTTTCTATTCTATTGACTTAATTTGAATTAAAGAAACTTCTTACATTACTAGGGAGCTCTGGTGGCTTATTGGTATGGAAATGTGCTGGCAATCTAAAGATATACGGTTCAAATCAAAGACTTTAAACAAGTCAGCGGTGGCCAACAAAATGAACTTTAAATTATAAAATAGTAATCAGAATGGAAAAAATTACCGAAGTCTTGCTAGAAAATTTTCTCTCTATAGTGGCATACACTCTCTCAACAATATGCCTCTAGAAACTCTAGGAACTCTAGGAACTTTGAGAAACAATAGTTGTTTAAAGGCTTCACGTCTTTTGTTCATAGGGTCACTGAGTCATGCTCAACTCAATGGCAAACAAGAAAATAACAAGGAGCTGGTGGCCTAGTGGCAAGAATCTGTGCTGCAATCCCAAAAATACATGGTTTGAGGACACCAGGTGCTGCGCAGGAGAAAGATGGGCAGTCTCCTCCTGCGTGATTAACTGCCTCTGAAACCTGCTCAAGAGTCAGCTATGAATCAGTTCTGACTAAATGGTACACAACAAGAAACCACATCATACATGTACACAGTAAAAATAAATCTCTTAACAGGGCAAAAAACAATGCTATTCATTTTAAAGAAAACAGTTCATCATGCCACTTTGAATATATCTATCTCCACAGATTTAGCAATAATTCAATCTTAGTATCCTGAAAGGACTTACTACACCTCTTTCTAAGTCTTTTATTCCAAAACCCTGATGTGTTATTTCTCCTTTCCACTTACCATTTTACTTAAGGCAAATTTTAAAATTTCAGGTCTATTCAAATTTTACTCTAGCAAGTCAAGAGTAAATTAGTCTGAAACACCCCCCCAAAAAATAACAAAACAAAAAAAATTTAAAATATTTCTTTTACATCCTTGAATTTCTTGTAAGGTAATCTTCTGGAATATGTAAATGAAAAATCACCAGTAAAAAGTTACAGAATTAATTTGGCACAATTAGCAAAACATACATGTACAGAACACACCAAAAATTGAGGTTCTTTGTAAAATTAAATCAAATTTATTGAAAGGTCATCTGTTGTTATGTGCTGTCGAGTCGTTTACGACTCATAGCGACCCTACGTACAATAGCCCTAAACCCTGTTCTATCCTGTGCCAATTGCACTGCCTCTGACACACCCATCCCGATTACCACAGCCACTGAATCAGTCCACCTCATAGAGAGTCTTCCCCTCCTGTGCCTGCCCTCCACCCTACCAAGCATGATGTCCCTCTCCAAGTACCTGTCTCTCCTTACAACGTCCAAAGTATGTCAGACGGAGCCCCAGAATCCTTGCCTCCAAGGAGTAGGGTTTAACCATCTCCAAGATGGATCTATTTGTTTTATTGGCAGTCCATGGAACATTCAATACTCTTCTCCAGCACCACAGCTCAAAGGCATCAATTCTCCTTCTATCCTCCCTAGTCACTGTCCAACTCTGATGCATAACAAGTGATTGCAAAGACCATGACCTGTATCAGGCGCACCTTAGTCTCCAGAGAGACACCGTTGTTCTTACAGTTGGAGAGCGATGGAACATGCAATCAAGATGCATTGATAATAATGGGTGACTGGAACGCAAAGTGAGGAACAGGGAAGAAGAATCAGTAGTTGGAAAACATGGACTTGGTGACAGAAATGAAGCTGGAGATAGAATGATTGAATTTTGCACAATCAATGACTTAGTCATTGCAAATACATTTTTTAAGAGACATAAATGTAGGTTGTACACATGGATTTCACCTGATGGTATGCATAGGAATCAGATCGATTGCATCTGCGGAAAAAAACCCCTGGCTAAAACAAATAATCAATTTCACTCGCCTATCAGTTCTATTCTCCAGAAAAAGTTACCTCAAAATGTGACAATTACATGTCAAGCAAACTTCTCATAAGAGAGCCAGAAGAATTTTAAAGTCTGTACGTCATGAGTAGTTGTCATAACTACTCAATTCGTATTTTTCAACTTTTTTTTTTTTACAAAAACAGGTGCCATGGTAGGTTTGATTTCCAAACTTTAGTTCAGAACTACTTTCAAACTTGGAACTTACCATTCTACCAAATGAACAGGACATCCAAAAGCTTACTATTTTCATTCATTTTTCCTTTTTAAAAAGACTTCCAAAATATTATATTTAATACAACCAAAATGTACATAATGTTCCATAAATTAGAGCACTTCTATCATTACAGAATACAAATATAATGCATTTTTTAAATACTTAAACATAATTTTTGTTTGGGGGTTATGAGTCAACAACTCAAGAACAACAACTATGAACAACAGATTAGAACACCCTCGTGTCACACTCTACTTCTCCTAGCATAGTGCCTTCTCCCACAAATCCTTCTGACAATCTGTCCGAAATATGTCAAAGTTCCATCATCCAACTGTGTATTAATAACTTCAGCAGAACCAAGTCAAAGTTGTTGGAAAAAAAAAAAATCAGGAGCAATTCACAGGTGATAGCTGGTAATCCCAAATTGTTAAAATTACATGGGAGGAAATTAAATATCTCTGTCCCCCCCCCCAAAAAAATCTCTGTCCCCAGCAACAACTGGTAGGTTTCTACAGTCAGCCTTTGAGTTGGCAACATAAAATGCCTGTATCTTAAGCCACCAGAACTCCCTCTTTTAGCAAAAAAAAGTTGCCTGCCTATTTACAATACAATAATCCATCAGAAAGTTTAGCAAAGTTCACTTATGTTTCATAAACATAGAAGGTTAAAAGACAAAAGGGAGAGAATGCAGATAACATAAATACCCAGTAAATACCTGACAAATTAGATTCAGTAGCAAAGAGATGCATGAAAAGGTTCTTTCCCATATATCCTGTTGTTTTATATATGATTACATCATTATTATGAAAACAAGAGAGTAAAGAAATATGGGTTGGTTTCACAGTAAAAAAAGATCGTTTCTAGATCCATCATGACATATTATGTGGTGAGTGACAGGAAAGCAAATATGCGAGCAAGATTTATAGATAAAGTGGTGAGTGGAATATAAAAGCTGGGAATAAGGAAGAAGGACCAGCAGTCAGAAATTAGTCTTGGTACAAGAAATGAGGCACCAAAAAGAGATATGATATGAAGACAGGTAGAATAACATTAATTTAGTCCAAATGATTTCTTGTTTTCAAATAACTTTTGTTTGGGAGAAAGAAACACACAAATACCCCAACCCACAAGCAGAAATTATACACATGGTTCTTATCTAAGGGACTACAAAGAAATCAGCATGATTACATCTGTGGAAAGAATCACTGAAGATGCTCAGTATCAGCTGAAAACCAAGCCAGGTGCTGACTGTGGAGCAGATCATCAATTACTCAAGTGCAAATTCACATTGATGCTAACGAAAATAACAACAAATCCACAAAAACCAAAATACAACCTTGAGTAATTCAATTAATTTTAAAACCTTGTGAAGAACACGTTTGAGGCACTGAATACTAATAAGATGTGGGATGATATGAAGTATATCATCCATGAAGAAAGGAAAAGGTCATTATAAAAACAGAGGAGGAAGATCAAAATGAAGGGCAGAAAAGACTCTGAATACTCCATTAGAATTCTAAGAAGCCAAAACAAACAATGAATTTAAAAGAACTGAAAATTTCAGAGGGCAGCTAGTGAATACAAAGCTAAGTATTACAATAAAATGTACAAAGAGCTGGAGTCAGAAAATAAAAGTGGAAACCTTGCTCAGCCATTTCTCAAGCTGAAGGAAACAAAGAACAAATTCAAATCTTGAGTTAAATACTGAAAAATGCTATATAGGCAAAATCTTGAGAAATCCAGGAAGCATCAAAATAAAACGGAAAAATATATGGACTCACTGTACCAAAAAGAATTAATTGACACAGAACCATTTCAAGTAGTAGTATATGATTAAGAACCAATAGTAATGAAGTAGGAAATTCAAGCCGCTCTGAGGGATCTGGCAAACAAAAAGGCCCCAGGAATTGATGGAATACCAACTAATGTATGTCAACAAACAGATGGAACTGTGGACGTACAAAGCTGTGCCAAGAAATCAAGAGGACAATAACCTGGTCAACTGAGTAAAAGAGAGCCACATTTGTTTCCCAATCCCAAAAACGGTGATTCAACAGAATGTGGAAATTACAAAACGCTACCAGAAGAATGTCTATCTGTGTTTCATTGATTATGCAAAGGCGTTTGACTGCACGGATCGTAACAAACTGTGGCAGACTCTGACAAGAATGGGAATCCCAGAACAATTAATCGTGCTAATGCGAAACCTTTACTTGGACCAAGAGGCAGTCGTCAGAACAGAGCAGGATAACATTACATGGTTCAAAACTGGGAAGGGTGTACGCCAGGGATGTGTCCTATCTCCGTACCTTTTCAACCTGTATGCAGAGCAGATTATTCGAGAGGCTGGGCTCTATGAGGAGAAGTGTGGCGTCAGGATTGGTGGAAGATCTATTAACAATCTGCATTATGCACATGACACAGCCCTGCTTGCCGAAAACTGAGGAGGACCTCATACACTTGCTACACAGGGTCAAGGACTGCAGCCTTCAGTATGGACTGAGGCTCAATGTCAAGAAGACAAAGATTCTCACCATTGGACCAACCGGTATCATCAGGATGGATGGTGAAGAGATCGAGATTGTTCACAGCTTCAGTTTGCTCGGCTCCACAGTCAACACTCTTGGCACCAGCAGCCAGGAAATAAAAAAAAGTATTGCAATGGGAAAGTCTGCTGTTAGGGACCTCTATAAAGTACTCAAGAGCAACGGTGTGTCTCTGGAGACTAAGGTGCGTCTGATACAGGCCATGCTCTTTGCAATCACTTGTTATGCATCAGACAGCTGTACAATGACTAGGGAGGACAGAAGAAGAAATGATGCCTTTGAGCTGTGGTGCTGGAGAAGAGTACTGAATGTACCATGGACTGCCAAGAAAACAAAGAGATTCATCCTAGGGAGGGTTAAACCCTACTCCTTGTAGGCAAGGATTCTGGGGCTTCGTCTGACATACTCTGGACATGTTGTAAGGAAGGACAGGTCCTTGGAGAGGGACATCATGCTTGGGAGGGTAGAGGGACAGCACAGAAGGGGAAGACGCTCCATGAGGTGGACAGATTCAGTGACTGGGGTAATCAGGATGGGTGTGTCAGAGGCAGTACTATTGGCATAGGACAGAGCAGGATTTAGGGCTGTTATACATAGGGTCACTATGATTCGCAAGTGACTCAACAGCACATAACAACAACAACACTCTTATTATTACATGCAAGCAAAATCTTGCAGATTATCCAAAAATAAAGAGATCTGCCATGAAAACAAGCTTGCTTAGAAAAGGATATCACACTAGGGATATCACTGCTGATGTGAGATATATCTTGGCTGAAAGCAAAAATGTATCAGCCTATTATTTATTGACTGTGCAAAGGCATTTGACTATGTGAATCACAACAAATTGTGGCTAACCTTGAGAAAAAGATGAGAGTCCAAGAACACTTGATTGTGCTCATGTGAAACCAAGACCAAAAAGCTGTTGTATGAACAGGGCAAGGGAACAGTGAATAATTCAAAATCAAGAAAGGAGTGTGTCAGGGATACTTTCTTCTCCACAATATTCAGTCTATAAGCTGAACAGGTTATCTGGGAAGCTGAGCTTTATGAGAACAAACATTCATCAACAACCTGTGTTATGCAGATGACACAAAGCAAGGAGGACTCTAACCATCTGCTAAGAAGGTCAATGACTGCAGTATTCAATATGGATTATACCTCAACCTCAAGAAAACAAAGATTCTCAGCATCAGGCCAACTGACAGCATCAGGATACATGGAAAAAGACTGAGGTTGGTTAACAATTTCATCTTGCTCAGATTCATAATCAACACTCTTGGCACCAACAGTGAGGAAATAAAAACTCAAGTTGCTTTACAAAAGTCTGTTCTCAGGGACAGTGCAAGGTGACACTGCATGGTTATAAACCAAAAAAGAAATGTGTTAGGGACATATGCTTATTACTCCATACCTTTTCAATCTATATGTTGAACAAATCATTAAAAAGGCTGGAATTTATGAAGAATTTGGCACCAAGACTGGAAAAGGACCTCTTAATAACCTACATTATGCAGAAAACAAAACTCTGCTCACCAAAACTGGGCTGATGTTGAAGTGCTTTGATAGCCTTCAATATAGGTTGTATCTCAGCTTCAGGAAAACAATGAAATTGCTAAGAATTTCCTCTGGCTCGGATCTACAATCAACACCCTTGTGACTAGCAGTCAAAAAATCAAAAGATGAGTTGCACTGGGAAAATTTGCAGTCAAGGACCTCTCCAGAGTGCCAAAGAGCAACGATGTCAGTCTAAAGACTACAGTGTGTCTGATCGTAGCCATGGTTTTCTCAATAGTTTGGTATACATCCGAAAGCTAGGCAATGACTAAGGATAATAGTAGACTAGCCTTTGAGTTGTAGTGTTGTAGATGAGTATTATGTCAATAACAAATAATAATAATCATGTAGTAACTATTGCCCTTATCAGATACTGATATTTAATGTATCTGAAAACAAGCTGTAGTTACTGCCTAAGTACTTTTCATTTAAAATGAAAGCTAAGCAAGTTCTAGTTTTACAATTCATCTGACAGTAACTGAAAGCAAATTGCTTCTTGCGATGTTACAGATACTGTAAACTATGAGGTGTAAAGGGTAAAAAATGTAAACATGCTCATAATATTTCTATAATTATTTTGTTGTTTTTTAAAAAACCATTATGAAAATAGTTTTATGCAATTTAACATGGAGAGTAAACATAACTCTTTAACATTTTTAAGTTTTTTTAATTATATAATTTATTTATCAAATTTTAATACATTGTACTCCAGAAATATAATTATATTAAGGAATTACCAGCAACTGCTTTTGGACAGATGAAAAAAAAAGTATGTTCAAAGGCATTATAATTTGCTCAACAAACTGGTGACACATCCTTGTTCTAGTCTGTTCTTGTTGTTATGTGCCATCGAGTCATTTGCGAATCATAGCGACCCTTATGTATAACAGCCCTAAACCCTGCTCTATCCTGTGCCAATCGCATTGCCTCTGACACACCCATCCCGATTAACCCAGTCAGCGAATCAATCCACCTCATAGAGGGTCTTCCCCTCCTGCGCTGTCCTTCTACTCTACCCAGCATGATGTCCCTCTCCAAAGACCTGTCTCTCCTTGCAACATGTCCTAAGTATGTCAGACGAAGCCCCAGAATCCTTGCTTCCAAGGAGTAGCCTGGTTTAACCCTCTCTAAGAAGAATCTGTTTTCTTGGATGTCCAGGGTACATTCAATACTCTTCTCCAGCACCACAGCTCAAAAGCATCAATTCTGCTTCTGTCTTCCCTAGTCATTGTCCAGCTCTCTGATACATAACAAGTGATTGCAGACCATGGCCTGTATCAGGCGCACCTTCGTCTCCAAAGAGCCACCGTTGCTCTTGAGTACTTTTGAGAGGTACCTAACAGCAGACTTTCCCATCACAATACGGTTTTTTATTTCCTGGCTGCTGGTGCCAAGAGTGTTGACTGTGGAGCTGAGTAAACTGAAGCTGTGAACAATCTCAATCTCTTCGCCATCCATCCTGATGCTATCAATTGGTCCAGTGGCGAGAATCTTTGTCTTCTTGACACTGAGCCTCAGTCCATACTGAAGGCTGCAGTCCTTGACCCTCTGCAGTAAGCGCATGAGGTCCTCCTCAGGTTCAGCAAGCAAGGTTGTGTCATCTGCATAATGCAGACTGTTGATAGATCTTCCACAAATCCTAATGCTACGCATCTCCTCATAGAGCCCTGCCTCTCGGATAATCTGCTGTGCATACAGGTTGAAAAGGTATGGAGATAGGACACAGCCCTGGCGCACACCCTTCCCAATTTTGAACCATTCAGTGTTGCCCTGCTCTGTTCTGACGACTGCCTCTTGGTCCAAGTATAGGTTTCGCATTAGCAAGATTAAATGTTCTGGGATTCCATTCTTCTCAGAGTCAGCCATAGTTTGTTAGGATCCACGCAGTCAAATGCATTTGCATAATCAATGAAACACTGATAGACATTCTTCTGGTATTCTCTGCTTTAAGCTAAGATTCATCTAACATCAGCTACAATATCCCTAGTACCACGACCCCTTCTAAACCCAGCCTGGACTTCCGGCAGTTCTCTAGGATTAAAATTATTTAAGTCTAGTGGGTAACGAGCTAGAGCACTGTCAACCCAAAGCCAGACAGTTCAAAACCACCAGCTGTTGCTCTGCAGAAAAAGTAAACAGAATCTCCTCCCTCTGTGAACTGGTTGGAGGATTGGTTATGATGTGGTCCTGAGTTAACAGCAATGAATAGAGTTTGATTACATTTTATACAAGTTAAAAGAGTACATTTTATATAATTCTGGGAATTATCCTTGTTCATCTTGTTAAGAACATGACAGAACTGTGACTATATTACAAGTGTCTTTTAAGAACTTGTAACATTTAAATATAAGTAAAATTTTCCACTATAAGTTAAATTACCTGACATTTCAATATTTCACTGAACGAAAAATATAACGGTTTTATTACAAAAAGGGCAGTGTTTATTCAAGTCTATAGCATGCACCAAATAATACTTTAAAAAGAATCTACTACTTACAGTAAATATTCGCCTGCCAGTTCTATCAAAAGTTACACAGTACACAGATGACAAGTGTCCAAGAATCCGTTTATGCATTTTCATGTGTTGATAAACTGCAGTTGGAACTAGACGTTCAAGTCTGTATTTCCCATTCAGCTTCCTTGAAAACAAAGTATCCGCTACAAAGAAAAAAGAGATTCAGAAGTTCATTTAATTAGCTTCTCTTAAAGAAATTCGTATGTTCCAGTTTCTTACTGATTGGCAAACAAAAGGTTTCTAACATATATGGCTTAGTTAAAAATTTTTAAAATTCCATATGCACACCCATGTTTATTGCATCTTTGTTCACAATAGCAAGGAGTTGGAAACAACCTAACTGCCCCTCAACAAACGAATGGCTAGAGAAGCTGTGTTATATTCGTACAATGAAATATTATGCTGCATTGAAAAACAAGGAATATTATTCAAAATGGTTGACTCTGGAGAACATTATGCTGAGCGAATATCCCAGTCACAAAAGGACAAATAACGCATGGTGCCACTGTTGTAGAATGGAACAGACTTTGGGGTTGGGGAGAGACTGAGTAAGATGGGTTCAATAATGTATACTGCACTGAAACAGAGGAGGGAGAAAACTGTTTAAAAGAGATATGTGA
>NW_006399979.1:3324629-3338683 GCF_000299155.1 Elephantulus edwardii | reverse complement strand
CAGCATCCCTTTTCAGCAGGAAGTAGCTAAGAGAATACGCCATCCCCTTTTCCTTATGAATTAGGGTGAAGTCTCTCTCAGGGAGGAGTGATAGGGAATGACAAAGGGCACACTGACAAAGGAGATTAATAAGAACTGGCTTTGACAAGCACTGTGGCAATTGGACAATTAAAAGAGCCATTCGGGGGCAGGGGGGGAGAAGAACGAACTGGGGAGGAGGGTAGAGAGAACAGTGCAACAATGAATGAATGAGAACCCAAAATCTCTGGAAATGTTCATTAAAACTAATAAAATTTAATAATTAAAAAAACATTCCATAAAAAATATGTTCAATGCTTCAACTTAAAGACAGCAGAGTCAAGCATATTAATCACTTGAAATAGATTAAAGCACTATTATCTTCATTATAAAAATAAGGCAATGCAGCTAAATAACCAAAGTCAGGAAGTGAAAGACACGCATGGAGCTAGCTTTAAAATATAAACTTCTTCTGGCCACTTATTCTTCAACTGTTTTTAGGTGCTACTGAGTCAATTCCTGACTCACAGCAACCCCGTATGACAGCCAACTAACTATGTTAGTAATTTCAAAGCTTTTCTTTTTCATGCAGCAGATTGCCAGGTTTCTCCTGAGGTGCTTCTAGTTAGTTTTAACCCTCCACATCTTTTGTTTAGTTAATAGTTTTGCATTTAAGCATAGAGCCAACAGGGTAAAACCATTAGTGGATCTGCTCAATAAAGATTACAGTAAAAAAAAAAAATCTTATGGGGTGTTGGGGAAGATATTAGTTTGAACCTTGGCTCAAAATGCTATTAAGTCAATTCTCATTCAGTGGTCCTATAGCACAGAGGGGTTCTGGTGGTCTAATGGTAAGAAGCTGCATTGCAATCCCTAATTGCCTGCGGTTTGAATTCACCAGCTTCTCTGCAGAAGGATGAACAAGCTCCTGCCATACAATTTATAGCCTCTGAAAACCATGGGAGCGTCAGCTGTGCGTCAGTTCTGAATTGATGGTACCCATCAACAACAACATAAGACAAAGAACTGCCCAACTGGGGTAAGTCTTAACAGAAGCAAGCTGTTTTATCTTTCTCTTGTGCAGTAATTAACTGATGAGTTCAAAGTGCTAACCTTTTGGAAAAGAGCTCATTATTTAACTCACTAGAGCTCCTTTTCTTTAATGTTTTGTGTTGAGTCAGAGTGCTAACTGCTAACTGAAAATATCAACCGTTTCCAAGAGAGAAGATTGGCAGTCTCCTTAAGTAAGTATCTGTAGTCACAGAAACTTGAAGGAGGAACACTGGAGTAGAAACCAACACAACAGTGTTTCTTGGGCTTAGTGTTCTAAGAAAACCAAAAGCAAGCTGTTAATTCTATTACAAAAAACAAAAAAAATACACATACACCAAAAACCCCAACATATGAAGGAGTGGCTTTTTTGCTTCCATCAACTAGTAATTCTTGACTATTTTGACACACAGCATTTTAAGGTGGTTTGCTTCCTCCCCCCCACAATAATGACAGAGAAATAATTCATTTTGCTACTAAAACAATGTAAACAAACTAGGAGTCTCTCTCCATATTTTCATGATTCCTTCTCCAGAACCTAGTCATTCTCTTTCCCAGGTAAATACTCTCTCTTTCAGGACAAAATTTATATTCTGGTCATAAAGTTAGACATGCTGATTACATCCAAAAACTTTCTTATATAAACTAAGATTTTACATCTATAATTATTTTCTACAGCATTATTTGTAAATAAAGGTGACAAAAAAAGAACCTAAGTTCAAAGCCTATCATGTACTAAAATTGTTAAAATTCAAAATCTCAGATACACTATGATAAATTCAGTATTTATTATTCTGATATTTACATATAATAAACTTAAATTAAAAATCTCAGGACACAGTAAGGCAATAAAGTACTTTGTAGTAAAGCTACAAAATGATAAGAAAGAGCAATTATGTTTAAATGTTTGACTACAGCTATCAGTTTATAATCTAATATTGCCCTTGCACTTAATGGGCAAATTCTATAGAATTCATTTCAACAGAGAATGTCTAAAATGAGCTTACTGTGTGAATTAGCATATTTAGACAGAAACTGGTGAGAAAAAAATTTAGCAATGATTTATTAAGTGTCCACCACAGCTTAGAATTCACATTATTTTTCCTTATGCACAGAAATACCGTAGCAAAGGAATTCTCCTGATGCTTTAGCTCCAAATAGTCAGACTGACAGGAGGTCAGAGACATAAATGGTCATTCCAAAGAACACAAAATCATCTTATCTAAATGCCAAGGATCACGTCTATCTCAGACTAATGAGCATGTTTTGAGGGAGGAAAAAAGGGGAGAGGGGTGCGGCTGAGTAAGTCAAATGAAAACAGTGCTTTAATCAAAACATACTTTCTTTTCACCTACAAGTTCCAAAATAAAAAAAAAATTTTTTTAAAAGATTTAATACTAATCAGGCATAAAAACTTCTAACTGCTTGATAGAGTATAATGTCAAAACTGTTACTTCTCCATGTTGATGTGGTATGTATTATCTGTGAACATACAAATACACCAAACAGTTCTAAGATTCAGAGATTAAAAAATACTTGTACTATGTAAGCTGATATTTACATATTTGCCAAAACTAAGATATTTAATAAATTATTTTCTAAGAAATTAACCATTTCCATAAGAAGAAATGTTCCCCTCAAGAACTTTTATTCAATCTTTGGCTTAAATCTTTATTTTCATTTTTTGAATCAATGGGGGACAGGGGCGAATCACTTTCTAAAAGTTATTCTGTAATCAAATTTTAACATATTTTCAAAAATAAAATGTATCAGTACCTGAAATAGATTTCTGTTGCTTTCTCTGTTGTTAAACACATAATCTATTTGACTCACATCTACTCCATTGTTTTCCACACTAAAGGAATACATCACTCTATCTTTCTCTCAAGGAACCAAAGCACATAATGACTGTGTCACCAGGGCTACCTAAATCTACACAATACCCTTCATTATGCTTATTGTTATTGTGTGCCATCAAGTCAGAACCGACTCACACAGGTTGAGACTGCCTGTCCCTGTCCTGTAGAACAGATGGCAGATTTGAGCCTCTGGGACTGCAGCACAATTTCTTACCATTAGGCCAGCAGAGTGCCCTCATAATACTGAGCTATCAATTAACTACTGAATACCTAAAGGTTCAAAGTGTTTGTTCAGAATAAATTGATAGACTTGTTCAAAAACACTAAAAGTTACAATATTAATAAAGAGCATTATGAAGACTGTCCAGTTAATAAGAGGTGATTTAAACTCAGGAACTACAGTGTGTTTAAAAAAGAAAAACAAAAGGTTTAATAGTTAAGTTCAACAGAGTAAAAAGAATTTGAGAAAGTCTTATCAAATTAAAAAGTTGGGAAATTTTTAAAAAGGTAAACAGAAAAAAATCTGTAACTCCCTTTCACTAAAATCATGTTTTCATTCCTGATATCATCTCTACGGTGATCTCTCCTACAAGACTGTAGTTATGTGCCGTTGAATCACTTGGGACTTATCACGACACTATGTTTAACAGCCCTAAACTCTGCTCTGTCCTGTGCCAATTGCACTGTCTCTGATACACCCATCCCAAATACCCAGTCGTGAATCAGTCCACCTCATAGAGGGCCTTTCCCTCCTGGGCAGTCACTCCACCCTCACAAGCATGATGTCCCTCTCTCCAAGGACTGGTCCTTCCTTACAAGCTGTCCAAAATATTTCAGACATAAAACAACTATGAGATATCATCTTACACCAGAAAGAATAGCAAAATTAAACAGAACAGTAAGCAACAAATGCTGGCGAGGGTGTGGAGAAACTGGAACCTTTATTCACTGTTGGTAGGAGTGTAAAATGGTGCAACCACTTTGGAAGGCAGTATGGTGCTTTTTCAAAAAGTAGCAAAAAGAGATACCATTTGACCCAGTAATTCCAATCCTGGGAATATACTCCAAAGAGACCATAACTGACATCCAAGCAGATATATGCACACCCATGTTTACTGCAGCTTTGTTCACAATAACAAGGAGTTGGAAACACCCAAAGTGCCCATCAACAAACGAATGGATAGAGAAGCTGTGGTATATTCACACAACGGAATTCTATGCTGCACTGAAAAACAAAGAACTCATGCAATATTATTCAGAATGAGTGACCCTGGAGGACATTAGGCTGAGTGAAGTATCCTAATCACAAAAGGACAAATACTGCCTGGTGCCACTGTTGTAAAACAGGACTGACCTCGGGGCTGGAGGGCAACTGAGAAAGATGGGTTCAATAATGTATACTGCACTGAAACAGATGAAGGAGAAAACTGTTTAAAAGGGATCTGTGATTAGGTATTTTTGTAATGACAGGAGTCTAGGGCAAAGGCTACATGTGGACCAGAAGGAGTGTTTGCAAAACAATGAAAGTATTTTAGTTTTCCAAGAGGATAGTGTTCTGGTGGGGAGGGTTGGGAAGGGAGAAATGTGCAAAAATGAATGAATGGAAGTCCAAAGTCCTAAATTTTTACTGAAATTAATAATAAATTTAAATTTAAAAAAATTTAAGTTAGAGTAAGGAAGGCAATGGATTTATAACTGTTCATGCTAGTAACACTATCATGGCATGGAGGACAAACAGAGGAACTGTATCCACATTTACAATATATTTGTCTTACCAAAACCATTTATGGAAAATAAGAACTGCATTGGAACATGTATCTCTGGATTAGAAATGATCACATTGTTAATATTTCTAGCCTTGAACTTAAACGAGTATATTGTTCAAAATTATTTGTTATATATGTGTTTAAATTTTTCCCTCTTCTAACAACTGGGATCTAGAGGGAAGAGAAAAGACCAGAGAATGGCCAAAATTATTGGGGCAGCTATTGCTGCCAATTTAGGGCCTGTGTCAGGAAAAGGAAGTCTTACTCATAAACAATGCCACCCAAAGGTAATAAAAGAGAATTGCTTCCACTGTGGAAAGCTGGACCACTTCAGTAGACAGTGTCACAGATGAGAACCACAGATAGGCAAGGGAGTAGAGAAGAAGCTCCCACTCACTTGCTTTAAGTATGGATCTGAAGGACCCTTGGACAAGGGCAGCCCACATCAGGTCCTTGTGGCTGTCAGGACTGACATGTCCCAGCTCTCAGCTGGAAATAAAGGAGGACGCTTCAAAGATTCAGATCCTCCCAGAAGAGCATTAACATTACTGGTAAGTATATTCATTTTCTCCTGGACACAAGAGCCTACTATTTGGTCCTAAAAGCCTTCTGAGGTCCCGACTCTTCTATTTCTTAGTTGTTGGAACTGATGGAAAACCTCATAAGCAGTTCCTTACTTCACCTCTGCCTTGCATATGGACTTATGAGCTGTAAAACAACCCAGGGGTGGATGGAATTTGGTCCAGGACTTAAGAACAATAAATGACATAGTTGAGCCTCTACATCTTGTGGTTCCTAACCTTTATACTCTAATAGACAAAGTGCTAGTCAATAACCCTTTTATTCTAAGAACTACCTTCTCTCTGTAACTTGATTTGTGCCACTGTTAAAACCTGTACTTAGAATGTTACTGCTTTTTATTTTTGACTCATGTACTTTTAACTTGTTAAATTTGTGCCTTCTAGGCTGCAACAGTTCCATAATGCATCTTCAAGGATATGAACATTTATGGCTAAGTGCAATTGATAACAGTGCATCTAAATTCCAAAATCAATCTCCACAATAGCCTATGTGTTTCCTACTGCCAAAGAGGCCCTTTCGAGTAGTAAGACAAGATCTTCAACCTGAAACCTACAGTGTCCCTTTTCAGCAGGAAGTAGCTAAGAGAATACGCCGTCCCCTATTCCTTATGAATCAGGGTGAAATCTCTCTCAGTGTGGAGTGACAGAGAAGAGCAAAGGACGCATTGACAAAGGAGATTAATCAGAACTGGTTTTGACAAGCACTGTGGCAATGGGACAATTAAAACAGACTTTTAAGGGGGGGAGAGAGGAAGGTGGGTGGTAGAGAAAATAGTGCAAAAATGAATAAATGGAAATCCAAAATCTCTTTAAGTGTTCATTAAAATTAATAAAATAAAACTTAAAAAAATATCATATGAAGCCTCAGAATCCTTGTCTCCAAGGAGCAGCCTGGTTTAACCCTGTTTTCTTAGCAGTCCATAACAGCTCAAAGGCATCAATTCTCCTTTTTTTTGCAAGAAATAACTTTATTCATCATTGTTTCTAGTCATGGAGAGTGAGTGATCAATAAATATGTATTGAAGAAATGAATAGCAACAATATAATAGCTGAGTTTTAAAAAATGACTACAGTTTCTAAAAATAAAAAACAAGGTTGATAATCAGCCAGGACACACCAGGATGGACTCTTCAGTCATATTATTGAAGTACTGCCCCTCAACATACATCCATTGCCACCCAATTGCATCCCATTGCTGCTGCTGCTGCTAGTCTCTCCTCACCTGGGAGCTCCTGGACTCCCACACTCTCCCAACTAAAGGTTAATACTTTCCACACAGAGGAGCATCCAGGAAGCTCATACAGCCAGGTGGCCAATCTACTGGTTATTGTTGTTGTATATGTACTCATAGCTGACCTCCCAGCAGGTTTTCAGAGGCAGTAAATCACATGAGAGGAGACTGCTCATCCTTCTAAGGAGAAGTTAGTGGATTAAAACTACATGCCTTTGGGCTTGCAGCACAACTTCTTAACACTAGGTCACCAGAGTTCCTTACTGTTGTTAGGCTCCATCAAGACTGCCCATCTTTCTCCTGGGTAACAACTGGTAGATTCACATTGCTTGCCTTTAAACTGGCAGCACTACTCCGTACCACTAAGCCACCAGAACTCCCTCAGTCTACTAGTTCCACTTGATCAGGACTTGTGCCATTTCACTGTGAAATATTTTTATAATCACCCCATATTATAAATAAAATTTAATGATACAGCTTAAAATCTATGTTCGCCTCTATGAGCTCTTCGCTGTGGTTGCCCACGTGGGAAGGGCTGACTTTGGTCACTACTGTGCTTATATCCGGAATTCGGTGGATGGCAAATGGTTCTGCTTCAACGACTCCAGTGTCTGTCTGGTGTCTTGGGAGGACATCCATTGTACGTATGGGAATCCTCACTACTGCTGGAGAGAAACTGCCTATCTCCTGGTTTATGCGAAGGAGGAATCCTAATGGATGGACTCTAAACCGCCAGAGACAAACTTTTGTTTTCTTTACTGTCTTTGGATGTGTTGATTTTTCTAGAAATTTTGGAGTGAGGCGAACATAGATCAATTCTCCTTTTATCCTCCCTAGTCCTTGTGTAATTCTCTGACACATTACAAAGACCATGGCCTGTATCAGACGTACCTTAAGTCTCCAGAGAGACACCATTGCTCTTCAGTACTTTGGAGAGGTCCCTAACAGCTGACTTTCCCATTGCAATACATCTTTTAATTTCAGGGCTGCTGGTGCCAAGAGTGTTGACTGTGGAGCCAAGCAAACTAAAGTTGTAAACAATTTCAATCTCTTCACCTTGCATCCTGATGCTGTCAAGTGGCCCAGTGGTGAGAATCTTTGTCTTCTTAATATTGAGCCTCAATACATATTGGAGGCTGCAGTCCTTAAGCTTCTGCAGCAAGCAGGGTTGTGTCATCTGCATAAAGCAGATAGTTGATAGATCTTCCACCAATACTGACGCCACATTCCTCCTCATAGAGCCCGCCTCTCGGATTATCTGCTCTGCGTACAGGTTGAAAAGGTATGGAGATAGGACACATCCCTGGCCCTTCCCAATTTTGAACCGTGCAGTGTTTCCTTGCTCTGTTCTGATGACTGCCTCTTGGTCCAAGTATAGGTTTCGCATTAGTACAATCAAGTGTTCTGGGATTCCCATTCTTCTCAGAATCAGACACAGTTTGTTATGATCCACACAATCAAATGCCTTTGTATAATCAATGAAACACAGATAAGACATTCCTCTTGTATTTCCTGCTTTCAGCTAAGATCCACCTAACATTAGCTACAATATCCCTAGTACCACAACACCTTCTAAACCCAGCCTGGACTTCCAGCAGTCTCTGCCGATGAAAGGAATGCAAAAGTTGGAAACAGAGAAGAAGATTCAGTAGTTGGAAAACATGGACTCAGTGACAGAAATGAAGCTGGAGATACAATGATTGAATTTTGCACAATCAGTAACTTATTCATTGCAAATACGTTTGTTTTGTTTTGTTTTTATTAATTTCAATGGACATCAACAGAGATTTTGGATTTCCATTCATTCACTGTTCAATTTTTCTCCCTGTCCACCCCACCCCCACCCCGCTCTTCTCCTTGAAAAGCAAAAAAAAAAAATAATCCTCCTTCATTAGTATACAAATACGTTTTTTAAGAGACATAAACACAGGTTATACACATGGATTTCACCTGATGGTATGCATAGGAATCAGATCGAGTACATCTGTGGAAAGAACTGCTGGAGAAGCTCAATATCAACTGTGAAAACTAGGCCAGCAGCTGATTGTGGAATAGACCACCAACTACTCATATGCAAGTTCAAGCTGAAGTTGAGGAAAATTAAACAGAATCTATGGGAACCAAAATATGACTTTGAGTCTATTCCACCTGAATTTCAGAACCATCTCAGGAACAGGTTTGAGGCCCTGAACACTAATGAGCAAAGACCAGATAGGTTGTGGGAGGATATCAAGTGTATCATTCAGGAAGAGTACAAACATTCATTACAAAGATAGAGGAGGAAGAAAAGACCAAAATGGAAGTCAGAATAAATTCTGAAGATCGCACTGGAGCGCAGAAAAGCCAAAGCAGAAGGAAGAATTCAAGATACTAAAGAGCTAAACAGAAGATTTCACAAGGCTGTGCGGGATGACAAAATAAAATATTACAATGAAACATGCAAGGAGCTGGAGTCAGAAAATCAAAAGGGCCTACCTCACTCAGCATTTAAGCTCAAGGAACTGAAGAACAAATTCAAACCTCTAGTTGCTATAATCAACGATGCTATAGGCACAATATTAAATGATCCAAAGAAGATGGAAAGAATATACTGAGTCACTGTATTGAAAGGAAATGGCAGACACAGAAGAATTTAAACACGTTGCTGCACACTTTTTAAATTGGCGGCCGTGCTTAGAAACATACGTCATTTGCGGCAACGTGTTATGAAACAACATATGAGCAAGAGCCTATGATGATGAAGGAAGAAGTCCAAGCTCCTTTGAAGGAAATAGAAATTAAGGCCCCAGGAATAGATGGTATCCAATGGACATATTTCAGCTAACAGATGCTGTCCTGGATGTGCACACCAAGTTATGCCAAGAAATCTGGAGAACAACCACTTGGCCAACTGACTGGAAGAGATCTATATTTGTTCTCATCCCAAAGAAGGGTGGCCCAACAGAGTATGGAAACTACAGAACAATATCATAGATTTCACATGCAAGCAAGATTCTACTGAAGATTATCCAAAAACGAATGGAACAGCACATAAGCAGAGAACTAACTGCCGGAAGTCCAAGCTGGGCTCCTACAAGATACTAAGTATTTTAGGGATAAAAATTTTTTTAACTTATTGTAGAATCTTTTCACAAAAAAGCATATAAATTAACCTTAATTAACAAAGATACACAAGATGAATATGGTACAAATTAATTTAGAGTTTGACAACAGAGAAGCAAAGGGTCTTTATTCACTTTCTCAAGATATTGCTAATAGACTAATTGGATATTTTAGTAAAAAGGAAATGCTAAAGCTTCTTACACTAGAGCATCCATTTTTAAGTAAATTTTTAAAATGATCAGCCTAAATAGTCATAAATAGTCACAACAGAACGTTTTTCTAGCACATGACTTCGGTTTAAAAGCACATTATTTTTCAAATGTATGGTAACAGGAAATACTGTTAACTCTGCCAAAGAATCTTTATCTACTTTCTTTGTTGATACATGCCATCAAATAGCGACTCATAGCACCCTCCAATGACTCATCTCTCCTGACCACATCACATACCCAAAATGTGTGAAGGAGCTTGAAAATCCTAGCCTCGAAGGAGCACCTAGGTTTCACCCTCTCCAGGAAAAACTTGTTTATTCTCTTGACAGCCCATGGTATGTATGCACAATACTCTTCTCCAGCACAACACAAAGGCATCAATTCTTCTTCTATTTTCTTTGGTCACTGTCCAGTTCATGGATGTGTATCAAGTAACTGCAAATACTGATGGCCTTAATCAGCCACACCATAGTCTCCAGACCAGCACTGTGGCACTTTGGAGAGGTCCCTGACAGCCGATTTCTTTAATGCAATTCGTGGCTCCTACTACCAATTTTATTGACTGTGGAGCCAAGCACGCTGAAACTGTTAACAATTCAATCTCTTCTCCATCTAGTACGGTGCTGCCAATTGGCCCAGTGTTAAGAATCTTTGGCTTCTTCATTTTTAGCTTCAATCCATATTGAATACTACAGTCATGACCTTCAGCAGCAATCACTTCAGGTCTTCCACAGTTTTAGCAAGCAAAGTTGTATCATCTGTGTAATGCAGGTTGTTGATTAATTTTCCTCCAATCCTGATGCTACATCCCTCCTCGTAATGTCAAACTTCCTGAATCATCTGTTCTGCATAAAGACTAAAAAGGTTTGGAGACAAGATGCATCCCTGACACACTCCTTTTCTCATTTTGAACCATGTAGTGTTTCCTTGCTCTGTTCTGATGACTGTCTCCTAGTCCATACACTAGTTCATACATAGGTTTTGCATGAACACAATCAAATGTTCTGGAACTCCCATTTTTCCAGGGTTAGACACAATTTGTTGTGATTTGCACAGACAAATGTTTCTAGTGCCACAGCCTCTTCTAAAATCCTGCTTATATTTCTGGCAGTTCTCTGTAGACATAATATTGCAGTCATTTTTAGATAATTTTCAGCAGGATTTTACTTGAATAGGATATTGTTTATTTCCACACTCTTACTCGGTCACTCCCCCCCCTCCCCCTTGGAAATAAATATGGATCTCTTCTAGTCAGTTGGCCAGATAGTTGTCCTCCAGGTTTCTTGGCACAACCTGGTAGAGTACCTTCTCAGTAAACTTTCTTATCCTCAAGGGTCAATTGAGGGAAATCTGGTGGTCTACTGGTAAGAAACTGCACTGCAATCCCAAATGTAAACTGTCCTAATCTGCCTGCTGCTCTGCAGGACAAGGATGAGCAGTATCTCCCCATACGATTAGCTGCCTCTGAAAACTCAGTGGTGGGTCAGCTTACTCAACAGTACTCAACAGCAAAAACAGGGTCAACACAGATGTCACCTCCTCTTGAGAAAATCTAATGAACAGTAGATGTACCCTGACTGGTCATCTTCTAACATCACATTCCTATTTACCTCATCAAAGTAGACTGTATTTTGAGGAGACAGTTTTTCCTAAATTGTATTTTGAATTCCTTCCAACATGAGGGCTTTTGCTTCTGGCATTATACCAGACAATGTTTTACTTCTTAAGCTTTTTCAAGGGCTGATTATTTTAAAAATGTATAGCCAAGCCTGCTGTCTGTCTTGTCTGGAGATTTTACAGAAACCTGCTAACCATGTGTGATCCCACCAGTATTTTAAATAAAGCTTTCTGCATCAGAGCAACTCACAAGTCACAAGGTAACATGGGGAAGGCAGAAAATAAGCAGTGAACATATTAAGTAAACAGACAGTAGAATATAATAAGGGGAAAGTATAAAGTTCTGTAAGAGAGATCAGGATTAAATTTATAAATTTAGGTGGGTTGAAATTATCAAAAACTTGATCACATTAGGTTTCATTAAGAAAAGTTGACAAACATGTAGTGAGTAAAATTTAGGAAGGGGTAAGGGAATTAGCTGTATTGAAGGGAAGGCTTTCCCGACAAAAAGGATGGATGAGTCAGTCAGTGCATCCTAGTATGTTGGAGGAGTTGAAAAAGTCAGCATAGTCAGAGTAGGAGCAGGTGAAAAAATAATATCATGAAGGGTCTTAGAAAGCTGATGAGTAAAGATTTTAGTATTTATGTTGAATAAATTGTAGAGTTTTAAAAACAAGTGCATAAAAGATAAAACACAACATTAAGTTTACAAACCCAAATAAAAAATATCATCAAGATGATCTTTGATATATTGAAAACTAAAGAGACAAGTTACAGATGACACATGAGAAAAATAAAAGCTCACTGAAGAGATGAGAAAGAACAAAACAGCATGGATGTTTGAATAGACTCTGACACTCTCTATAATGGACAGAAGCTAAAGCAAAACAGGAAAAAATGAGAACCGAACAAAACATTTTGAAGAAAAAAAGCAAGGAATTAAAAAATTTAAAGGGAACAACATGTTTAATATTCTCAAGTTAAAAGAACTGAAGAAAAAATTCAGAGCTTGACACTATGGGCAAATATACTGAATGATAGAAATATCAAAAGAAAATAGGATTTTTCTGGAAGATGGCGGAGGTGGAGAGCACAGTGTGAAGAGCCAGAGGGATAGCAGCCTGCGTATAGAGGATACCAGAGAGTACTTTACGCTCCACAGAGACTGACCATCACAGCGTGGCGCGAACAGAAGGATTTTGAATCAGAACTTTTGCTAATACAATATTTTAGAAGCTTTAAAAACCGGAGCCCTGCCTGCCTGCCCTGCAGCGGTCCCACAGTGGCCCCACCGCAGACCCAGCAAAAGCTGGAATCCACGAGCTGAGCTGAGCTGCATTGAGACTCACCTGAAAGGAAAAAGGTTAGTGGGGTAATCGGCTGAATTCTCTTGAGCCCATTAAAACCTGGAGGGTCTGAGGTGTGGCGTGGACAATAGGAATTGAATCATAACTTTTGTCGAAACTTTTAGTATTGGAACTGTGGGACCAAAGCCGCGTGGACTCTGGCAAAAACCTGAAGCCACTAGATGAGCTTCTAAGAGACCCATTTGAAAGGAGAAAACTTAGTGGGGGAATTGGCTTATTTCGCATAAGCTCCACTAAGACCCAATGGGTCGGTTGCATGACATGGACACTAGAAATCTGAATCAGAACTTCTGCTGGAGTGGACTCAGAATGAGCTAAAAGTCTCAGTTGCAATCTGGACCACTTTTTGGTTGCACTGCAGATTGGCAAATGCCGGAATTTGCAAGCCGAGCTTCTGAGGGACCCATTTGAAAGGGATAACCTTTGGGGGGAAAGTGGCTGAATTTTCTAAAGCTCCACTAAGGCCCAGTGGGTTTGGTGCATGATGGAGACAGTAGGAATTTTAATAAGAACGTTTTGTTTTGTTTTTCTTTTTTTATTAAATTTTATTAGTTTTAATGAACATTTACAGAGATTTTGGGGTTTCATTCATTCATTGGAATAAGAACTTTGGATGGATTAGAGTTGGAACTGTATGAAATCAGCCTGGGTTGCATTCCAGTCCACATTTCAGTGTGCACTCCGGATCAGCACAAGCCAGAAGCTGCTGGACCCATTTCAAAGGGGAAAGTTTAGTGGCAAAATTGGCTGAATCCTCTTAAGTCCCACTAAGACACAGTGGGTCTGTTGTTTGACGTGGACAATAGGAATTCTAAAAAGAACTTTTATTGATACAAATAGTTTTAGGAACCACAGGATCTTAAACCCGTACTGCTTTACAGAAATTTGATTGGTCCTCCTAAGCAGGGGCCACTGGGTAGTGCCACTGGGTAAGGGCCACTGAGTGAGAACTGCTGACTGGGAGACAGACAGCAAGAACTCGATCAGGGTCCTCAATCGTGAGCACACCTGGGCAGCTAATGTCTGAGTGAGGTCCCTCAACTGGTTGACCCACCCTGGTGACTATTTCACCTCCCTGCCTGCCCTACCCCATTTGGCTCCACTCCTGTGACTACACAATCAACCTGCCTTTAATCCAGAGCACCTGGATCTGACTTACCTACAAAAGACTGCTCTCACAGGCTCTGAACTGACCTTTTCCTTGAGTTAGAAATTCAGAGAAATTGTCATCAGATCAAGTTTAAATCAATG
>NW_006399979.1:3306304-3319801 GCF_000299155.1 Elephantulus edwardii | reverse complement strand
ATCAGGGTGGGGGTATGACAGAAAAAACTGGATAAATTATGTATATTGTATTGAAACAGATGAGGGAAAGGACAGATTAGAAGTGATATATGATTGAGTATTATGGTTAGCACAGGAATCCAGAATTAAGGTTGCATAGAGAAGTGTACTCGGGGTGGGGGTTGGGGGGAAGGGATGTGGGAATTGTATATTAATGAAGGAATTTTTTTTCTCTCTCTTCGGAGGGGGAAGTGAGCTAGCTGGTGGGGAGGGGTGGGGAGAAAATTGCGGCAATGAATGAATGGAAATCCAAAACCTCTGTAAAAAAAAAAATTATAAAAAAACCCAACAACCCGTTACTGTAGAATGAGTATAAGGATCCATGAGGGAGGGGTAGAAGCAGAGGGATGAGGATGTGCAGAGGGAGAGTGGGATTAATCATGGATTTGTACAATGTGATGCGTGGCAGGGGTGAGGGAAATTGGAAGAATCTGTTCTGGAAAACAATGTATTTTTGAATTTTGTAAATAAGATAGTGTCATTTTCTTTAAAAAAAAAAAAAAAGAAAATGGAAAGGATATACAGAACCACTGTACTAAAAGGATTAATCAGTGTTCAATTATTTCAGGAGGTAACTTACGATCAAGAACCAATGGTACCGAAAGTAGTAGTTCATTATGCACTGAAAGCATCCACAAAAATAAGATTACAGGAATTAACAGAATAGCAACTGAAATATTTCAACAGATGTAGCACTTGGAGGCGTTCACTATGCCAAGAAACTTGAAAGACAGCTTCCGGGTCAACTGACTCAAAGGAAGGAACTCTCTACTCACTAGCACGTATTTAATTTCCCTTTATCTATCAAAAGAGAATGACTCAATATATAATCTATAAAAAAAAATTCCGGAATTATATCTTAATGCATAAAGTTTAGGATTTATAATACCTACTTAAGGATACACAATCCATAACAGAAAACATCCCAGCGCTACTTGGGTCTTTTTCCAAATACCGAAAAATGTGTACTCAAGAAACATTAAAATATTTTACCAAAGTGTTTTTCCTACTAATTTCCCAGTTTATTTTGTATTATATTTTGACTAATTTTACTTTCATTGTGACTCTAGTTAAAGTGAACATGCGGAAAGTTTTCTCAAAATATACTACAAATGCAATTCAGTTTAAAATTATACCACATAAACAGCTGCCAGATTAAACTAACCCACATGAACTAAACAATAATAACATTTAAGAGTACATGAAAACTTTGTATACTGATTCTATTCCTAAACACTGACACTGAGTCTTCCTAATGAAATAATGGCACATCCTTAAATTGCCTTTCAGGAGTTAACTTCTGTAAAAACTGACCCCTACAGTTCATTCAAAGTTCAAATAGTTGCCTGTACATAAGCCATAGGTAATGTCAGAATCTTTATGAGAAAATTTATAATAAAGTACTTAACAAAGTACTTAAAGTATTTAACATGTCCATAAATTACATGGTTTTGCCACTAGGCCACCACACCTTCCTAACAACAATTTGTTTTAGAGTCTCAAAAGTGTTCCCATGACAGTCTGAAAAGAATAGACAATTAAACATTGTATTTATGACAATTAACAATCTGCAACAGAACAAGCTCCCAAAGTAAATTGGGAGCAAGATGGGTAGGGAAATGTGTATGTATGAGTGAATGAATGAAAGCCAATTTTTTTGCATTCATTTAAAACAATTTAAAAAAAATCACAGCTAAAAAAGAAGTGTTCCCATGAAAAGGAGACATGACTATCGAGTCACAAAAGATAATTAAATACAATTCTCTTAAAAGGGTAGCTGTGCTAGGAATCAAATACCCTGACAAAAGTTACTATAAAGGAAAAAAAAACAACTAGAGAAAGGTTCTAATTAAAGAGATTTCCAAGAATTGGATGATGAAATTCTTTCTTATACAATTAATGTGAATAAATGTTAAAAACCAATACAACACACAATAAAAGACAACACTGTTATTATAACTAGTCTGAAAAACAGTGGCAGCTGCTAACAAAAACAAATCCACCAATCACTCAATGGGACAAAAATGTGGCTGTCTACAGCTATAAAAAAGATCTCACTCTCTTTTTTATTAAACTCTGGCTTCCAATGAGTCAATTCCAACTTATAATGACACTCCCTCCATTAGGTTTTGAAGGCTGCAAATCTTCATGAAAGGAGATTGCCCATTGTTTTATTCCAAGGAGCCAAGGGTGCACTGGAACCACTATAAATACACAGGCTTTTGGTAAGCAGTGTAATACACCAACAGATTAGCAGCCTAAAAAACCCAATGGAGCAATTCTATCGTCCTACACTGTTCTAGGCACTTTACATACATTCTTATTACCATCCATCTTTTGAAGTAATTAATATTATTATTCCCCATCTTGGCTACTAAGTTACCCTAACCAATGAAAAAGGTTAACAGAAGAATTGATGCCTTTGAGTAGTGGTGCTGGAAAAGACCACTGAACATACTATTGACTGCTAAGAGAATAAGTAAGTCTGTCCTAGAGAGAGTGAGAACAGTTTGCTCCTTGGAGGCAAAGACTTTGAAGCTCTGTCTCATATACTTTGGACATGTCAATAGAGACCAGTCCTTAGAGGACAAAATGCTTGGAAAGGTTAAGGGGGTGTGCAGGAAAGAAGACCCAGGACGAGATGGATTGAACAGTGACTGTGGCAATGGAATCAGGTATTGTCAGAAAAGATGAGGTTGGCTCAGGACAGGACAAGGTTTGGGGCCAATGGCCACAGGGTCGCTATGAGTTGTCATCTTGATGGCACTTAACAACAAAGAGATTATAGTATAGAAAGGAAAATCACTAAATAAGGACTTAATACAATGATGTATTCCCAATAAAGTGTTCCCAAATAAAAGACATAAAGAAATCCTGAAATGTATAAATATAGCAAATAGTTTTAAATATTTTGGGTTAAGAGGGAAAAGTTTCTGGGGAGTAAAACATAAAAAGTATTTTCACTAGTATCCCTCTGAACTATAATGAGTAAAAAGAATGTAATTAACAGCACCAATTGCATTTGCAAAGTTTTAAAATAAAATTTCAGGAAAAACTCTCTAATAATGTTACAGAGTTATTTATTGACTGACTTGATATCAATATATTTCTAAGAGTTACTCAAGGAATTAAGATGTTTTCTCTCAAATTTAAAAAGTGGTATTTCTCTGACAAGATATAACCTTCAATGAAAATGTTTCATTGTCTTTAGTCTACATACTAATATCTATTTCAGAAGCTGATTATACTCAAAGCAGTAAATGGGGACAGCTGTTAGAACAATAACGCATAAAGACGTAAGGAAAAACATCAGGCATTATATAAATGGGATTTAAATAGGTAAAAAAAATATACACAAAAGCAAAATAAAGTTATAATATGAATGTTACTATCTTCAATTTCTTTATAATTAAGCAAAAATTCTTACAGAATTGCATGAAAAGTAAATGTGGCACAATATTATTAAGTGTAATACTTTATCATTAGGGACCTACAGTGGCATAGCCTCTACAAAGTTCCAATGCTAAGCTATAGACTCCATTTATCAGTTTGAATCTACGAGGCACTTTACATAAGATAGACAGACTCCTCCTATGCAATGAGCAGCCTCAGAAAATCAAAGAAAGGTCACCCTGAGTCATTACTAACTTCAACAGCAATGGGTGAGTGATACTCTCTCTTCCTAAACAGCCAAAGCAGCTCTGGTGGTGGTTCGCTTAAGACATGTGAGCTGTTAACAAAAAGGCTGGCACATGAAATCTACCAGTCACTAGGAAACAGAAAAATTAGGCTATATACAACAGTACTGAACCTTGCTCTATCCTGAACCAATCTCATCGTCTCCAATTAATCCCATTTCTCCAGTTACTGTATCAATCCATCCCATCCGAGGTGGTCTTCTCCTGTGCTGTCCCCTCCACCTTTCCAAGCATGATGTCCTTCTCCAAGGCCTGGTCTCTCCTGGCCATATGCCTAAAGCATGCAAGACTAAGATTCAAAATCTTTGCCTCTGTGAACAATCTGGTTGCAACCTCTCCACGACAGACCTGTTTGTTCTTAAAGTCCATGAGATGTTTAATATTCTTCTCTAGTACCACAACTCAAGGCATCAATCCTTCTATCATCCTTTGTCCAGCTCAGATACAAAGCAAGTAACTGTGAAGACCATGATCTTCACCTTAGTCTCTAGAATGACATCGTTGCTCTTCAGTACTCTAGAGAGGTCCCTGACAGCTGACCTTTCCATTGCAACTTGTCTTTTAATTTCCCGACAGCTGGTGCCATGAGTGTTGATTATAGAACCAAGCAAGCTGAAGTTATCAACAATCTCTCTTCTCCATCCTTCAGGAAGCTACAAATTGGCCCAGTGGTGAGAATCTTTATTTTCTTTTAGTTCCTTCTTCTTGTTTACTGTAGAATCAGAACAGACTCACAGATAACCCAGTGGAGGGTTTTCAGAGGCAGTTACAGGAGATCACTGTCCATCCTTCTCCCATGAAATAGCTGGTGGCCTCAAACTGTGTGCCTTCAGGATTGTGGTGCAGCTTCTTGCCACTGGGTCACCAGAGCTCCTTATACAGAGCTGTAAAAAGCCAGCTATTTAGCTATTGTGTCCACTGCAATATGCAAATGTCCACTACAAAAATGCAATACTAATATCATGATGATTATCATCATCATCATCAGTGTTCCTCGGAGGCAAAAATGATAAAACTTCATCTCATATACACTGGACATGTTGGAAAGGAACATCATCCTTGAGATGCTGGAGGGACAGTGAAAGACAACCCTCAACCAAGTAGACTGACACAGGGGATTATGAGGATGGCACAAGATGGGACTAGGGTTTGGATCTCTCGTTCACAAGGTTGCTATGAGTTACACTCAACAACATCTAACAATCTCATGATTAGAAAAATGGAATAAAATGGTAGTAGTAAAAACTGAATAGGTTACTCACAAAATGAACAACTCGACAAATATACTCAAGTACAAGAGCAGGAGGCAGGGAAAGTACAAGACAGAATAAAGCCCATTACAGAAAATGTAACAGAAAAGAAACAGGTATTATCTACTACTTTATATTACACACTAAAATTTTATGGTAAATTTTTAAGAATTAAAATATTGTAAAATAATCTTTCTAACCATTAAGGAAGAGAGTCTGAAAAAATGCAGTCCTAAAAATCTAGGAAAAAATTTCTGAATTAATAATTTTTTTAATTAATAAGTTTTAAGAAATTATACAGCAAGCCAATTAACAGTATTAGAATTATGAAGAAATATAACATTGGAAGTAAGAAGACACAGTCTTCTCTTGGAAAATTACTCAGGATTTGCTAGCAAAATAATTCATTAAAATAAAATTTTAAAAGGTGGAAGGTAGCTTTTACTGTCAACACTGTGCCTCACTGTGTTATATTGCATTTAAATCACTCAATTTTGTTAAGTGTCATCCTTGTTTTATAGATGTGGATTTGAAAGGCCAAAAATTAAACCTTTTATCTGAGGTTACAGATAAAGACTAAAGCAAAACTAAGGTTTGTACATAGCGATTACAGCTGCATTCCATACCTGAGTCTGTTTTATCTCAAATGTGTATGTTAAAACGGAAATATGGTTCACTTCTTATCCAGTATCAGTTTATCAAATGTTTTTACATTTTTTTGGTAAATGTTTTGATACTGTATACATTTCTACACATCAAAAAATTGAACCCTTTCAAATACACTAAAACAGTTTTAACGTAATACAGTGTTATTAATAGTTTTGATGTACATGAAGCAGTACCTGTTTGTTATTACAAACGACTGTTATGTACCTTGGGCAGTAGGATGCAGATGGCTGTGTCCAGATGAATGTCACAGCAAACTGGATGAGAGTTAAGAGATGCCACAGCTGGCCTAACAGTATAACATGGGACTGGGGGCTCTATTACTGTGCTGCAACCACTTCTAGGAGGTGCATGATGAGGCCCAACATTTACTGCAGAGTCAAGCTATCCAAGTATCGCCAGATGCAAGCACTTTCCACAGAAATAGTGGAGGCATTACTGAGCAAGCTGTCACTTGGCAGCAGTGGGGACAGAACCTGAGCTAGGTTCAAATTCTCATCAACCTGTCTAGCTACCTCTCTCAAATTCTAGTCTTCATGCTCTTTGCCTATAAGGTGTGAGCATCATTAAATATACTTTTTATCCCCCATCTTATCCATTTCACAAAGGAGTTCATCACGAGGGGCTTGAAAATAAATTTAAGAGGTAAAAAACTTAAAGAACAAGCCCAAAATGCAGTATATTTTGGAGGGAACAATGGACCAGTAAAATGTAGTTAGTGGGAAAACTTGGTGAAAATGCAATAAAGTCTGGTGTTTAGTTAATAACAATGCATCAATACTGTTTTCCTATTTTGGGGGTGGGGGAGGGGAGCTCACAGCTCCAAGCAGTCGCACTGCTGCTAGTGGCACAATGGTCAGAAGGGCAAGCTCTCAGAGGAATGGGAAGGACAGGGTTGTTGGGGGACTTTGAACCTACACTATTCTTCAGAGTCCACTTTGGGCAGTGGCTGAGAGGTCCCACCAGGCCACACCATACCGTACAGAAAAGGGCAGCTGTCCCTGGGATTTTGTGGCTTCAAAACTCATGTTGGAAGGGTAATCCCTGTGGCTAGCAGAGTTGACCAAGGCACAGACTCTCCAGTCCCTGTTGTAGCTGAGTAAGGTGCTCAGACCTGGGCTGTTCAGGTCAAAGACCTGGAAGTTCTCAATGATATACTTAGTGCTCACAGACTTGGGAATCACAATCATGTTCCTCTACATGAGGAGCAGGATGAGGACCTTCTTGTGCTTGGTTGTAATTGTGTTGATCCTGGGATCTCCCAGCAGGAAGGGGTCAGGCCAGAGGAACCCAATGGGCTATAGGCAGTCAACACGATGCCCTTGGACTGGCAGTACTGGGTCAGCTTCTCCTAGGTGAGATATGGGTGACACTAGATCTGATTAACTTCTTTAAAATCCCCTCAATCTGCACGTGGTTGAAGTTGGAGATGCCGATGGCCTCACCACACCCTTGTCCACCAGCTCCTCCATGGCCGTCCAGGTGTCCAAAAAGTCAGTCTCACCTGGAATCATGCAGAGGGAAAGTCTTCCCCCACCTTAAAGCCAGCTGGCCAGTGGATCAGGTAAAAGTCCAGTTTCAAGTTGCTGAGCATCTTCTTACAGGCCTCCTTCACCCAGTTCTTGCTGTGGTAGGTATCCCAGAGCTTGCTGATGATGAAAAGTTCCAGGCATTGAACCTCTCCAGCCTTGAGCTTCTCTTGGAGGGTAGTGCCCACCTTGAGCTCATTCTGGTACATGTGGGTGCAGTCCATGTGCCAATAGCCTGTATCAACTGCCACCTTCACAGCCTTCTCGGGCTAGCCTGGAGGGTACATTCAGGTGTCCAGCCCCAAAATGGGCATCAGTGAGAAAACTAGTCATGATGATAACAGCACTCGCACTCACAATCAGGAACAAGCATGAGTGTGTTTTCTTTCTTTCTTTTTTTTAATAGATGTGCTAAGTAATAAGGCGTTAAGACGGAAAGAATATAGAGTCACTATACCAAAATTATTAGGCCAACACAGAAAAATTTCACGTTAACTTATTATCAAGAGGCAATGGTGATAGAGGAGGAAGTTCAAGCTACTCTCAAGGACTGGCAGAAAATAAGGCTCCACCTGAAAGGATGAGGTAATGGTGGGCATAGTCCAATGGAAATTAATTTCATAAAACACAATGTATGGGAATGATTGTATGAAACATAATGACAACTGAAGTGGGGGAAATCTGCATTTAAGAAAAAAAATACACTTGTACATTTAAAAAAACTAACGTGACCATAAAACCAATCCAACAAGGTGGAATTAATGGAATAGCAATTGGCATATTTCATCAGAGATGCTGCCCTGGACATGCTCACCAAGTTGTATCAAGACATATGGAGGACACTACATGGCCAAATGACTGGGTATTTATTTATTCATTAATATTATTCATATTTATTCCTATTAAAGAAAGAAAGAAAAAGGTGACCCAATAGAGTATGGAAGTAATCTAACAATATCACCAATACCACATGTAAGTAAAATCCTAATGAAGATTATTAAAAAATGACCAGGACTGCACATTTGACAGCGAACTATCAGAAATACACGCTGGGTTTAAAGTGTTTTTGCCATAGCACTAGAGACACTATCACCAATGTCAGATGGATCTTGGCCAGCAACTACAGAATACCAGGAAGATGTTGTGTTTTGACTATGCAAAGGCATTCAAATGTGTAGATCATAACAAATTATGGGAAACATTAGAAGAATGGCAATTCTAGAACATTTATTTGTGTTCATTGCAGAATGTGAACATAGAACAAGCAGTTTTCCTTCAATCAGAACAAAGGAAAACTCTGTATGTTTAAAATAAGGAAAGGTATGTGCACTGGGCAACTGACTGGAAGAGATCTATATTTGTTCCCATTCCAAAGAAGGGTCACCCAACTGAGTGCGGAGACCACAGAACAATCTCATTGATTTCACATGCAAGCAAGATTCTACTGAAGATTATCCAAAAACGACTGGAACAGCACATCAGCAGAGAACTGCCAGAAGCCCAGGCTGGGTTTAGAAGGGGTCCTGGTACTAGGGATATTGTAGCTGATGTTAGATGGATCTTGGCTGAAAGCAGGGAATACCAGAAGAATGTCTATCTGTGTTTCATTGATTATGCTAAGACGTTTGACTGCATGGATCATAACAAACTGCGATTGACTCTGAGAAGAACAGAAATCCCAGAACACTTGATCATTCTAATGCAAAACCTATACTTGGACTAAGAGGCAGTCGTCAGAACAGAGAGCAGGGTAATACTACATGGTTCAAAATTGGGAAGGGTGTAAGCCAGGGATGTGTCCTATCTCTATACCTTTTCAACCTGTATGCAAAGCAGATTATCCGAGAGGCTGGGCTCTATGAGAAGTGTGGCATCAGGATTGGTGGAAGACCTATTAACAATCTGTGTTATGCAGATGATGACCCAACCCTGCTTGCCAAAACTGAGGTGGACCTCATGCACTTACTGCAGAGGGTCAAGGACTGCAGCCTTCAGTATGGACTGAGGTTCAATGTCAAGAAGACAAAGATTCTCACCACTGGACCAATTGGTAGCATCAAGTTGGATGGCAAGGAGATTGAGATTGTTCACAGCTTCAGTTTGCTCAGCTCCACAGTCAACACTCTTGGCACCAGCAGCCAGGAAATAAAAAAAACGTATTGCAATGGGAAAGTCTGCTGTTAGGGACCTCTCTAAAGTACTCAAGAGCAACACTGTCTCTGTGGAAACTAAGGTGCGCCTGATACAGGCCATGGTCTTTGCAATCACTTGTTATGCATGAGAGCTGGACAAAGACAAGGGAGGATAGAAGGAGAATTGATGCCTTTGAGCTGTGGTGTTGGAGAAGAGTATTGAATTTACCCTGGACTGCCAAGAAAACAAACAGATTCATTCTGGAGAGGGTTAAACCAGACTACTCCTTGGAGGCAAGGACTCTGGGGCTTTGTCTGACATACTCTGGACATGTTGTAAGGAGAGACAGGTCCTTCGAGAGGGACATCATGATTGGTAGGGTGGAGGGACAGCGCAGGAGGGGAAGACCCCCTACGAGGTGGATTGATTCAGGGACTGGGGTAATCGGGATGGGTGTGTCAGAGGCAATGCGATTGGCACAGGATACACAGCAGGGTTTAGGGCTGTTGTACATAGGGTCGCTATGAATCACAAACAACTCGACGGCACATAACAACATGTGTGAGGACTGTATCCTTTAACCATAACTGAAAAACTGTGTGCTGAATCTAAGAAACTGAACTATAGAAAGAACGTGGCATCAGGATTGCAAGACTCAACGACCTAGGATATGCAGATTACAAACTTATTTACAAACAAAAAGGAAAGACAAAGATGACTAGAAGCACATAAAACAAAAATCATCATAATTAGAGCAATAATCAACATTATGATAAACTAAAAAAAAAAAACTAAGTTGTCAATAATTTCATTTTATATGGCTTCCCATAAAAGCAACAGTCAAGAAACCAAATGACAAACATACGTGACATAGTAACTATGAAGGACCTCTTTTTCAAGTGCTAAAAAGCAAAAAAGTAAATGTAAGGATGAAGGAATACTTCACTCAAGCCATGGTATCTTCAATACACTCCTAATTCATGTGAAGCTGGCAAATGAATAATCCGTCTCTCTGGATTGGGGTATTGGTGAAGAGTACAGAATAGAACACCATGGACTGTTCAAGAACAAACATATTTGGAAGAACTTCATCTAGAATGATGCTTAGAAATGAAGTGAGATTGTCTCACTACTTTGGGCATTTTATGAGAGGTTAAGCCCCTAGAGAAACACATCACACTTGGTAGTTACATATTGTCAAATCTGAACTGACCCATAGCTGACCCTCCAGGATAGTTTTCAGATGCAATAATCTAATAGGAGGAGATAGCCCATCTTTCTTCCACAAAGCAGCTGCCAGAACCAAACAATGTACCATGAGGGCTCCAGAGCTCTCCACATTTGGTAGAACTATATGAAAAAGGAGAAGCCCCAAAATAACACAGATCAATACAGACTGCAACAAAGGGCTCAAGCATAACAGATTGTGAGGATAAAGCAACAAAGGGCAGTGTTTGGTCCTGTAATACAATAATTGCTATCAGTTATAACCAACTCAGCAGCAATTAACAACATATTTGTGGGTAACCGTGTCACATTTTGCACCAGGCTTGTCTCCAGAAGGTTAGTGGTTGGAATCCCCCAGACACTTCACAGGACAAAGTTGAATTACTGTGCTTCTATACAGATTTACAAATTTGGAAACCCTTTCATCAGACAGTACTTACTACGTGGTCCTATGAGGCCAAATTCAGTCAATGGCAGGGTGTAGGTATGAATGCTCACATTTAAAAGATAAAATAAAACCAAATCTGGTATATATTCAGATATCTTAAAAATACTGCAATGTAGTACTGCCTGTGTAGTTCTGCCAAGCCTGAGGTAAGACTTATTTTCCATTAGTATCTCAACAGTCATGCATTTACAGCAATGACAAACTGAAACCACCAAGGTGACTCTCACAAAACATCATACTAACCTATGAGTGTGTTAAGTTTTGTCATTTGAATTATTGAGCTGTTTCAATAAATATACATAAACACAGGAAGGGGGAAAAATATGATGTCTTACAACACATATTTGTTAATGTAATAAAGTTGGATTTTCCTGAAACTCTGAATGGAAAGGAAAAGAAAACCACTTTTAAGCCTTAAAAATGAAATCATCTTTGAGAAAAGCCCAATGAATTATATATCTACTTTGTAAGGCTTTTGATTATCAGTGCTGGTATCAATCACACAACGAATGCAAATTAACAAGTTATTTACCATCAGTCATTCCTTTTCATTGTCTACCACAGGGCTGACTGGCCATGGGTTGAAAAAGCAAACAGTACATCCTGTTTGTAATACGACTATGATAAAAGTATGTTTTCTCCAAAGGAAAAAATCTCCTAAGATATTTCACCTTTCCACCTTTTCCTTTTAGGAAATCAACTGTACCCTCACATAGTATCTATGGGCAAATAATACATGTCTCAAATCTTTGGTCACTGTGCTGTTCATGTTGTTGTTATTACCTGCCATCAAGTCAAGTATGACTAATGACAACCCTGTGAGTGACAGATCTGAACCCTGTCCTATCCTGCACCATCCTTATCATCACTGACATACGTGAGCCCACTGCCACAGTGAATGTATTAATCTAGCTGGTTGAGGGTCTTCCTCTTTTTCACTGACCTTATCAAGCATGATGTACCTTTTCAAGAAACAACCTATTCCAGCCACATGCCCAATGCACATGAGACAACGCTTCGTGATTCTTGCCCCAAGGAGCACTTCTAGTTGCATTGCTCAAAGGCACATCTGTTTGCTCTCCTGGCAGTCCATGGGATATATTCAGCACTATTCTCCAAAACCACAATCAATCACCTGTCAT
This sequence comes from Elephantulus edwardii, assembly GCF_000299155.1. Classification (NCBI taxonomy): domain Eukaryota; kingdom Metazoa; phylum Chordata; class Mammalia; order Macroscelidea; family Macroscelididae; genus Elephantulus; species Elephantulus edwardii. The sequence goes on along the minus strand of NW_006399979.1, from coordinate 3,307,669 downwards.
CCCTCTTTATTACCAGCTCTCAGATGCATAGCAAGTGATTGGTAATACAATGGCTTGAATTAAACACACCTTAAGTCTTATTGCTTATTTAACAGAAGTTCAAGAGAATATAGCAGAAAATAGTTAAAAATTTTTCTACGTATCAATAAAAGGCATACAGATTTAAGCAGCTCAAAAACCCTCAAGCCAAATTGGAAGAAAGAAAAGAAACTGGTGCACCAAGACAAGCTATGCAAAACTGAAGAAGAAAAAGTATTATAATGAACCAAAGCAAAAGATCACCTCTTACACAGGAAGCCTTAGATTTAAACCCAAGTCAATCAATAAGTATATGAGATAACAGCAACTCCAAATAGAATATAAAGACTGCCATACTCTATTTTTAAAGACAGATTTAAAATAAATACCAAAACAATGACAAAAGACATACTATTTATGCATGCCACAAAAGTAAAAATTCTACAGTATTTCAATACTGTAAGTATTTAGATAGGAAAGAGGTCAGCATTTTGACAGGTCAAAGGAAAGGGAGAAATAACATTCCTGGAAAGTAACACTCAAGACAGAAAGGTTGAGAAAACTTTATATAGGATTTGTTCTTGTTATGTGCCCTGCTCTATCCTGGGCCAACTTTATTGTTTCTGACACACCTAACCGCATTACGCCAGTCACTGAGTCAATTCATCTCATCTTCTCTTGCACTGTCCCTCCACCCACCCAAACATAATGTCCAAGGACAATCTCCAAGGACTGGTCCCTCCTTCTAACATGCCCAAGGTAAGCCAGACTGAGCTTCAGAATCCTTAAAGGTATTAAAGTAAAGGACTTCAGAATTTGTGGGTTTCAGAAGTACACAACCATTCAAGTATACTAATCAACTGGAAATCTTGTTGGTAATAATCGAGACGACAGAGCTCTAGAGATAGTAGTCAAGGTAGGAGTGAAGGATTTAGGAGGCATTTCATCTCGATCAGTCTTACTCTTATGAAATTTTAAATTATAAAAAGCATGTACCGTGCTTCTTAAAAGAGACTATTGTTTTCTGAATCATGGTAATACAACCCTAATAATAAACATTTTAATTATTTTTGGTAAAAATAAAATGCACTAATCAGCCTACAGAAGGTGTATTATATAAAATTCATAACCTTAAAGAAGGAAAAAGTTGTTTAACAGCTTTTTCACTCCGACTTCTAATGTATAATACTAATACACATAATAATACAAGGTTGTCTGGTTTTAGAGAAATGAAAAAAATACAAGGAAGTCCAGTGAATACCACTATCATTCAAATATATGTACCAACAACCAGAGCCAAGGAAGAGGATATAGAAGATTTTTACCAACTTTTACAATCGGAGATTG
>NW_006399979.1:3301981-3304159 GCF_000299155.1 Elephantulus edwardii | reverse complement strand
GGAGGCAAGGATTCTGAGGCTCCGTCTAACATACTTTGGACATGTTGTGAGGAGAGACAGGTCCTTGGAGAAGGACATCATGCTTGGGAGGATGGAGGGACAACGCAGGAGAGGAAGGTCCTCTATGAGATGGATTGATTCAGTGACTGGGATTATTGGGATGGGAGTATCAGAGACAGTGCAATTGGCACAGGACAGAACAGAGTTTAAGGCTGTTGTACATAGGGTCGCTATGAGTCGCAAGGGACTGGATGGCACCTAACAACAACAACAAAATTTTTTAAAGGCCAATAAATACTGGTGGCTTCTAAGATTAAGTGTTGGGTGGTAACCAGAATGTCATAGCTGGACCCTACAGGAGAAAGATAAGTGAGTTCCCATTAAGATTTATAGCCTCTCTCCTATAGTCATTATAAGCAGCAACTACATTGATGACAATGAGTTCCATATTTATTCTTCTTTGTTAAAACCACTAATTACCAAGAGGATGTCAATTAGGTAATAAAAAACTCACCAATGCTGGGTGGGCTGCCATAGTTAATTGGTGACTCAGGTGGTCTTCCACAATGCAATGCAGCCAGAGCAGACCCTTTCCACACAACATGCTTGCAGCCTATTGAACATACACATTTTTATGCATATAAAGGACACAAAAACAAAAAGTAAGAGAAGAACGCATAAATTCCCTTGAAAAATTTTCATACTTTTATTTGTGCGTAGCAAGGACTGTCTTCCAGCTCCTAATAAAGTCTGTACTCCAGGAACACTTTGAGGAATTTCTTGTTCAAGAAGAGGTCCAAGTCGATGACATATTTGCAGCAAGTGATCAGGTGCTAAATGCCTGTAGTATTTCACCTAATCCATAAAAAACAAATACAAATGTTTAGCAAAGAGACACAATGTTTATGTTGTATAAATCTTAAGAAGTTTTTAACCTGGTGACTATAAAAAAAAGGACTCTTTAGTCATTTTTCTTAAAAAAATTCAGTTACTGGACCAATTTAGGTTGGAGTCTCAAGACTAAGGATTTGCTTTACTCTTCAAATCTTGAACTCAAACTACTCCTTGAAGTCACCTTTAAACTTTAAATATCAATTTAGTACAAAACTGAAGATTGTCAGTCATTAATATTATGTTGTTTTATAAAGTCAAATGGTCAATAGTTCTTTTAAAACACTGATGAGAATGGTGGAGGTCAGGGAGTTTAGTTAGTGAGTGAAACCACCAGAATAAAATAACAAGACTGTTGACACAATGTGAAGAATGTAACCAAATATTAATCATTTACGTATCTAAACCATGAATATTTTGCTGTGTTTATATTTATCAAAAATATTACATATATCAACTTGGTTGAGCAAGTAAACATTTCGTTTTACTTGAGGAAAATCTTCATTCATTCTGTGTAAGCACTTGGTTTCCAGACTAAATAAATTACCTACCCCTATCATTTAAGCAAAAGGACAGAGAAAAAAGGAATCAAAAGTACCCTAAATGTAACGACTTGTAAGTTAAACAGACTCTACCAATACAAATCTCATGAACAAGATACAGTATTATAAACTAACATAATAGCTCTGAGAGTCTAAGTCAGGAGCTGCACAGCCATTCATTGCAAAGGCACACAGTTCAAATTCTGCTTCCAGGGAGGAAAAATTGGAAATCTCTGCCCATGTGATGTACAGCCTCTGACAATCCAAATGGTGAGCTATTGGCAGGTTTCAATTCAACAGTACATAACATCATTAGAAATTACAATGATGTATCTCAATGAAAAATTAATTTTCAAGTAACTCAAACACATGTAACTATAAAAATAAATGCAATGATCTGTACTGCTGGTGGTATAGAAACATCTGAACAATTAAAGATTTTAAAAAAATGTTAATAACTAAGTTCTTGGTACAAACTCCAAGGACACTAAATATGCTAAACTTTGTAATTATCAAAAATCTTTGAGAGATAACAAAATTCCAAGCACTGATCTAAAAAAGTTTCAATTATAAAATAAATGTTTTTGTTATCAACTCAAAGCTGAAGTTTGTTTTGCAAACAAGTTTAAAACGTTATATGCCAATGTTTAAAACACCCCCATGATACATCTTCAAGGATATGAACATGTACGGCCAAGCACAATCAATAAGAGTGCATCTAAATTCCAAAATCAATCTCCATAAT
>NW_006399979.1:3288885-3301818 GCF_000299155.1 Elephantulus edwardii | reverse complement strand
TGGACAATTAAAACCGACATTCGGATGGTGGGGAAGAAGAACAAACTGGGGAGGAGGGTAGAGAGAATGGTGCAGCAATGAAGGAATGAAAACCCAAAATCCCTGTAAATGTTCATTAAAACGAATAAAATTTAATAATAATAAAAAAAAAATAAAACCATGACATGAAACAGCCAATGTTTCTATCACCTATCTCTAAAACTCTTATAAATACACAAATATTAACAAAATAATCTAAAGAAACTGTATCATTTATAACTTTGTACTTAGGCATTATTATAAATTTATTTATAAATTCACATTGTAATACACAAATAGCTCAGAGCACTTCTTAAAACGTATTCAGAGAACCTTTGGGTGTTCCTGAAGTAAAAACTGACATATTATGAACTATGAAGACTAGAAGTTTTGTATTTTTCTTTTTTCCTTATGAGTGCATAGTACTTTCCAGATGTAATAAAAACAGATTAAATAAGGTGAAAATAGGTGAATCAAGCTGTTTTCTAAGTCAAATACGGAAAATTTGGTTTTAGAATATCAAAGTGTTATTTACATTAATGCAAAATGGATTTGTATCTTTTAAAATAATATTTTTAAATGACTTCATTATAATTTCTAACATATCAATAGAGTATAATCCACAGAAACAAAACCTCTTTGGACTTAAAAGTGTCAAGGAGACCTGAATGAAAAAATATGAACTGAAATACTAACTCACAATTTCACCAAGTTAAAAATTTTAGTATTAATTCCTTCAGGTATTATTTGGGCAGAAGTGGAGGCATCAAATATCTGACCCCATGGAGACTCTGTACCCATTTCTTCTTACTGAATTTAACTATCAAAAACCATGAATATTAGTTTAAAGAAGCTGGCTAATAGTCATCCTATGATTCTCAAGCTAAGAAAGAAGACCTTTCCCCTTTACCATATAGTAAACTTCTGTCATAAACAAAAAAGGAGCTGTAGTGTCACTCTGATCAAATTTTAACAACCAGGTCAAAAGTAAATGGTTAACCAACAGTACTAGTTCAAGTACTGTAGGAGGAAGAGTTTTAACAGTATGGATAAAAGAAATTACATAGACTACAATCCTGAACAAAGCACTCTGACATTTAAGTCTGTGGGAAATTCTGTTATTTAAAAAACTTTGTTTATTCTGAAAACTTCCCATTCAATTAGCTACAGAAAACTTTTTCTGTAGGAATAGTTATCATTACTGACAAAACCATTTAGAAAGCATAAACATAATTAAAAGGAGCTCTAGTGGGCTAGTACGTTAGCTGATGAACTGTCAATCTGAACTTAGGGGGTTCAAATCCAACAGCCACTACACGGTAGATGGACAATCTCCTTCCCAGCAATGTATAGCCTCTGAAGATCTCCTAGGGGGGTTGCTAGGAATCCATTCCAACTCAAAAACAGTGAGAGAGAATGATTAAATAAAACAGAAAATGAGATTTTGGAGGGGGCGGAGAGAAAAGAATTCTACACCAAAAAGTGTTTTAAAGTTTATTCTAAACAAACTTTTATAGACTATATAGTTTCTTGGGTTTTTTGTTGTTGTTTTTGTTTTTTATGGAGAACTGGTAGCACAGTAAGGCTAGTAGCAAAAACCAAAACAAATAAACCCAAAAATGTTGACAGGAAAATCTGTGAGACACTCAGGAAGATGGGTGGTCTCCTATGCTAAACATTGTTATTATAAAGTCCCCTGTGACTCATAGTGAACCTATGTACAATAGCTTGAAGCCTGCCCTGTCCTGAGCCAGTCTCACTGACTCCAACACACCTACCGACATTGCCCCACTTACCATCTCATTGGGCTCTTCCTCTCCTGTGTCGTCCCTCCACCCTTCTGAGCATGATGTCCTTCTCAAGGATCTGTCTCTTGGCCACATGTCCAAAGTATGTGAGATGAAGCTTCAAAATTCTAGCCTACAAACTACATTTTCAGGTAATAAACCCGAAAATCATTATTACAGAAATAGACCTTTCTACTATGAATCTCCTTTCTCACCTGACTAAATCTTCCTTTAATGACCCTTATTTGCTTTTTAAAACAACTTTTACCATAAAGTTGGAAGACTTCACCCACATTCATCATGTTGCAAAATAGCCTACTGTCAAATTATGCCATCTGATTTATACTACCTCTGCCCTTGTTTGATAGACACTCTTTGTACTTTTCTAACACACATATTTTGTTGCTCCTACAAGTCAATACTGACTCAATGCAACCATAAATGACAAAACACAACCGGTCCATAGGCATTACTAGGCTGTAAATTTTTATGGCTCCCAGTTCTGACTCAACAGTACATAACTACAACTATTTCTATGGGAGTAGATCTCCAGGTCTCTTCTAGAGCCACTGGTAGCTTAGAACTAGTAACTTCTCAGCAGCTAAGTATACTTCCTCCCTAATGTCCCTACACCTCCCAGCACTGATTGAAAGTTTTTTATGTGTTCTGAGACCTAAGTCGCAGCAATGATCCTCTTCTTCAACAAAATGTACGTAAACGTCCTGCTGTACTCTATTTCCAAAGGCACGCGGTTCGTGCCTCCAGCTCCTTTGCAGTAGGATGGGAAATCTCCTCCAATGTTATTAACTGCCTCTGAAAACTCAATTAGGCCAGTTCCAACTTGATACACAACATCAACCATTCACTACGAAGCTCTGGTGGCTTAGTGGTAAGGTTTGAGTTGCCACCTCTAAAGTAAGTGGTTTGAAACCACTAGCTGCTCCATGGAAGAAATCTCTTCCCATGCAATGTACTGCCTCAGAAAACCCGCTAGAGTGTCAGTTACAAGTAGGTTCCAAATCAATGGTACATACACAACATCATCCAACTCGTCTTTGAGGTTAATGGAAAAACGACATAATTTTAAACTTGCCTGTTTAGGGTCTATGTTCCACAGGATGACAAAGGATTCAATTTTGCTCTCTTGTATACTCATCACTTAATATACTACTTACAGTTTAATGTTTAATAAACTATTAGATGAAAATAGGAGGAAAGTTATTTCTTTACTCCTCAAAAAAGCCCCAAACACTTTGCTAGTACAGGCTCTAGCAAATAAAAATGGATACAGTAATAAAATTCTATTTTATATATGTGGTGTTAAGATTTTTATCCCAATGGCTTTAAAACTACAGAACGTATCTTCAAACATGTCTATATTTTGGGTTTTCAGTAATCACTCATACATTATTATCAAGAGGAAGAATAACAGCTTCATTTCTAATATACATTAGTTTGCTCTGACCATAGTTGGCTTAGGATATTAGATATTAAATAGTCTTTGATATAGATTTAAGAATGCCCCTAAGTGTGGCAAGTATTAATCATACTGAAACAGCAGACACTGTATGACACTAGCTAAAAGCCAGATAACCTGTTATGTGATTTACACAGTTATGTGCCACTGAATTGCTTACGATTCAGAGACACTATATACAACAGCTCTGAACCCTGCTCTCTTGAGCCAACCCGTCTCTGACACACCTACTTCCATTACCCCGTCACTGAATCAATCCATCTCATCGAGGGTATTCCTCTCTTGTGCTGTCCCTCCACCCTCTCAAAAATTATGTCCATCTTCAAAGACTAGTCCCTCCTTGCAACATTCCCAAAGTATGTCAGACAAAACCTCAGAATCCTTGCCTCCAAGGAGAAGCCTGGTTTTACCCTCTCCAAGATGAAACGTTTTTTGTCCTGTTATTTATATTCAGCACTCTTGTCCAGCACAACTCCAAGGCACCAATTCTCCTATCATCCCTAGTCACTGTCCAGCTTTCGGATGCATAGTAAGTAAATGCAAAGACACAGCCTGGCTCAGGTGCACCTTTTTCTCCAGACTGACATCGTTGCTCATCAGTACTTTGGAGAGGTCCATGACAGTAGACTTTCCCAATGCAATTCATCTTTTAATTTCCTGGCTTTTGGTACCAAGAGTGTTGATTGTGGGGCCAAGCAAACTAAAGCTGTTAACAATCTCAACCTCTTATCTATCTGTCTGTGCATCCATCCATCCTGATGCTGCCTACTGGCCTAGCAGTGAGTCTCTTTTTCTTGATGTTGAGCTTCAATCCATAATAAAGGCTGCAGTCCTTGATCTTCTGCAGCAAAGGACTCAGGTCCTCCTCAGTTTCTGCAAGCAAGTTTGTGTCATCTGCATTGGTTATTGGTGAATCTTCCACCAATTCCTCCTTATAAAGCCCAGCCTCCCAGATGATCTGTTCCAAATAAAGATGGAAAAGGTATTGGAGATAGGATGCATCCTTAGTGTGCACCTTTCCTGATTTTGAACTATGCAGTTTTTTCTTGCTCTATTCTGATGACTGCCTCCTGGTCCAAGTACTGGTTTCACACAACCACAATCAAGTATTCTGGGATTCCCACTCAGTTAACCACAGTTTGTTGCGATCCACACAATCAAATACCTTTACGTAGTCAATGAAAAAACAGCAGACATTGCTCTGGTGCTCTCTGCTTTTAGCCAAGATCCATCTAACATCAGCTATAATATCCCTAGTGCCATGACCTCTTATAAACCCAGCCTGCACATCTGACAGTTCTCTGCTGATGTGCTGTTCCAGTTGTTTTTGGATTATTTTCAGCACAATCTTCTTTTTATGATGTAAAAACCCATTTTATTCAACAACACTAACAAAAGAAGTACATAGTACTACTTTTCTGCAGTATTTAAAAAAAAAAAGATTTAGACACAGCAAACCTCCCAATGCACAATTAGTAAATGGAAATCAGACTCAAAGCAAAGTATGCATAGCCCACATGCAATCGGCTTCACATATTAGCAACTATGCAAGATAGACCTAGTTATTAAGAGTCATTATCCTACAGATAAAAGGGGCGGGGGAGTATTTTTAACACTGTAAGGATGAAAGCAGAATGACATTTTAATACAATTCTCAACAACCCCTTTCCAAAACTCTACTTCTTACTATATTTTTAAACTTTTCATTTAAAATAAGAAGCTATGTGTAACTAAAGTGTTAATTCCTAAATTCATTAGCATTAAAAAATATCTAAAAACAGAGTGTTCATTTACCAGTACAGCTCAAACTTTTTAAAATCCATATACTCCTTTTGTTTAAAAAACAAAACCAAAAAAAAAACCAAAACCCCCAAACACTGTATTTACTCCAAGCAATATGTGAAAGTCTAAATTTATGGCTGCATATATATCCTCAAACTGCACAGATTTACTCCTCTACTAGCCAGACCAATGGCCTTACATCCACTGACCCCATTCTTAACTGACAATCACTTCTTATAGTAGCAACAATCTTTTGCTAATTACTCAACTGAAATTAAACTACTTCTATATCATGCTTCACTGCGTAAAGGAGTCATTAAACTCTTCAAAAGAATCTGTCAGCAAATATTCTAGGCCTTGGGGCCATTATTTTTATCACAGATCTCTTCTCAGAATCTTTATTTTCTTCCAATTTTTTTATTGCTTTGATCCTCAGAACTTAATAAATCCTTATGTGCACTTTTCAAGTAAAATCTTCTCAGCTGGGTAATTACTCAGAATGACTTCCATTGTAGTATTCCACTGTAATTAGAAATTTTAGTAAAATTTAACAGACATTTACTAAGTATCAAAACTATTATTTGTCATTTATTTACTCTTAAAATTACCTGTGAATACATTTTAAAGATTCTCATTCAGAATGTAATCACTTATTTGAATGAATTTTGATAAATCTGTATTATGAAAAATCAATACAAGCTTATCACTTGAAGAAAACTCAATACTATATTCCAAATTTACTCCTCACTCGTGACTTGTGACTAGTACTTTAACAAAATTCATTTTTTTCTATGCGTTTTCAAAATTAATGTTTCCACAGATCAAAAACATAAGCCCTGGTGGTTAATCCACTAATGTGCTGGACTGCTAATCAAAAAGATGGCAATAACCAATCAACAAGTATCTCTGGTAGGCAAGGGAAAGTCAGTGGTTTTCTCACATAAAAATTTATAGCCTCAAAAAGTTCAAAAGCAAGTGATCACAAGCTGGAAGAGAGAGCAGTGGTTTTTTTTAATAAACCAATTAGTTATGGAATGACTAATGATTAAAAACAACTTTTCAGTGAACACATCTTAAAAGTTGTATTTTCAAATTGTCATATTTGCTGACTATTTTCACTGCTGGAATTTCTCTTTAAAACCGTTTACTAGATATAACTTAAAAATCAAAACTGAATTTGCTCTAAGTTTTTGTCATCTAAAGTAAAACTGAAATATCTTTAAATAGTTTATTCTTAAAATGCCAACATAAATATTTAAAGTGAACTACAAGTTCTATTTGTGGAATGTTTCAGTTTCACACTCAATACTTAAAATAACTACACTAACACCTCATATGCAATGGCAGCAAAATCGATTCAGATAATGCATGATTCACTAAACATACACCAAAAAACTCAAAAGTCAAATGATACCTAAAGAGAAAGGTATCTTGCATTCATCCTATAACTTTTGCCAAGACAAATTCCATGTCTAGTCTCAATCTACATTAGGGACCAAACAGGTCATTATCACCCTGACCAAAGGTGATCTGGAGTTCAGGACACATATGCTTACCATGCTTCATCTGCAACAGGCTGCCACCTTTAACAAAAAGTTACAAAACAAGCTCACACTATAAATCTTAATCCTCTTACAATTTAAAATAGTTCTAATTTAAGCAGATGTTTTCTGTGTAAAAAATGTCTCATCCAAGCATACCTTTTATCTCTGAATCTCCCACCTTCAATAAACTGTTTACATTTATGCATAAGGAAATTAGAGAGGTCTGCTTTCTGAGCAACCACATATTCTCCATAGTAATAAAGGTAACAAAAATCTCACAGTCCAGTATCATACTTGTTTCGACTTGTCAGTACCCCTACATTTTCAAATTCCATAAATAAAGAACTTCAACCTGTTAGAAAATGTTTATACTTTTCTACATTCCAAATGTCACTATTTACTTTTCACAGAATTGCTCCAGTTTACCAACCTCAATTACCAAAATAAAAAAATTTAAAACTGTAAATCATTGTATTTTTAAAATATATTTCTAAAACTTAAGTTTTGATTCTTATTACATAAAAGCTTCTGTTGTCAGTTTTAAATATAATTACAAAGCAAAGTAACTAAAGATTTTTTAAAAGGAAACTGATAAGGAAATTCTTGCACATCCAATTCAATTCAATCCAACTTGAATCTACCAGCTGCTGCTCTGCTGGGAAAAAGATAAGCAATCCTCTACAATGAGATTTATCGCCTCAGAATAATAAAAGCTATGTCTTAAAAACATTTTAGCAACTCACTATACATTTCCTTTTCCCCTATAGACTACTTAATTCTTGAGTTAGTAATTATGCTAACATCTTCTGAAATGTTAATCTTTTTTACATTGTAACTAGTATGCTTAAGATGTTATGCCCATTTCTGAAACAAGTGTTTTTGTAATAAAAGAAATAAATGTAGTAAATATTTTGTAGATTTTCAAACACTTGCAGAGTTGCACAGTAATAGAAGAAACATAAAAGTGAAGTTTGTCTTATCTTCCCTTAAGAGGCACAATAGTAATGATCTTTCAGGAAGTTTGTTTTCCAGTGTGTAAAATGGTATAAAAATACCTCCTACTTTGTACAGTTCTGTGGCAGTAACTGACTGGCTGGAATTTATTAGTGATTATAAAGGTTGATTCATTTATAGCTTTATAAAGTTATAAGTTTTTAAAATAATGCTTAACATCAATAGAAAATTTTCATGCACAAAAAAGACTAGAATGGTCACTTCAACCTTACCTATTATTATATTTCATTCAACAATGTAATAATTGTGTTCTTCTTGTGCACCATGGAGTCAGAATCAACTCATAGCTGTGATTTCCAGAGTTTGTAAATCACAGACGACCACTGCCCATCTTTCTCCTACGGAGCAGCTGGTGGATTCCAACTGTGTGCCTTTGGGTTGTCAGTGCAACCTCCTACACAGGGACCACCAAAGCTCCCTGGGCTTTATGTGCACGCACGTGCGTGTTTTTGTGTGGATACTAAAATTCTGTTTTCGGAACAACCAAAGCTTACTCTATCACAAGTACACAAATAAAAAAAGAAAATGGTAAATATATCACATACATTTACTTCACTATTGGACACCCCTCCAAAACACACACCCACAAATTAAGTCTTTAGATTATTTTTACTACAGAACAGCCCTCACTGGCTCAAAAATATTTAATGTTACTTTCTGAAAACCTATTTTATATGTGTTCTATATTATCTTTCAAATCAATTGTTGCGACTCACTCTGACCCTATATACAACAGCTCTGAACCCTGCTCTATGCTGAGCCAATCTTACTATCTTTGACACACCTACCCCTATAACCAAGTCACTGAGTCTATCATCTCATCCAAGGTCTTCCTCTCCTGGGCTGTCCCTCCACCCTCTCAAGCATGATGTCCCTCTCCAAAGACAACGCGTCCCTCCTTGCAACACGTCCAATGTCAAATGAAGCCTCAGAACATTTGCCTCCAAGAAGCAACCTAGTTCCACCCTCTCTAGGACAAACCTGTTTGTTCTCCTGGCAGTCCATGGTATATTCAATACTCTTCTCCAGCACGACAACTCAAAAACACCTATTCTCCTTCTATCATCCGTAACCGCTGTCCAGCACAGCATATTAACTGTGAAGATCATATCAGTATACTTCAAATAAATGTAAGACTAAGATACATCCTTAAGTAAATCCTATTCATGGTTCTTATTCATTTATGATTTTGAAACTACCAACTTAATAAAACTCAGTGGTTAACACAGTAATATGAAAGCATACTAATTTCATAGAAAAGACAGAATTCTACAATATGGGCAGGGTCTCCAGATTTACTTTTTTAGAAGATAATAAGAAAATTGACCTCTTAAAAATATTACATTGCTAGATTATTCACAGCTTCAGTTTGCTTGGCTCCACGGTCAACACTCTTAGCACCAGTAGCCAGAAAATCAAAAAATGTATTGCGATGGGAAAGGGTTAGGGACCTCTCTAAAGTACTCAAGAGCAACAGTGTCTCTCTGGAGACTAAGGTGCGCCTGATACAGGCCATGGTTTTTGCAATCACTTGTTACTCATCAGAGAGTTGGACAATGACTAGGGAGGACAGAAGGAGAATGGACGCCTTTGAGCTGTGGTGCTGGAGAAGAGTATTGAATGTACCATGGACTGCCAAGAAAACAAATAGATTCATCCTAGAGAGTGTTAAACCAGGCTGCTCCTTGGAGGCAAGGATTGTGGGGCTTCGCCTGACATACTTTGGACATGTTGTAAGGAGAGACAGGTCTTTAGAGAGGGACATCATGCTGGGCAGAGTGGAGGGACAGCGCAGGAGGGGAAGACCCTCTATGAAGTGGATTCAGTGACTGGGGTAATCGGGATGGGTGTGTCAGAGGCAATGCGATTGGCACAGGATAGAGCAGGGTTTAGGGCTGTTGTACATAGGGTCGCTATGAGTCACAAACGACTCGACTGCACATAACAACAACAGCTGTAGTTTAAAAATCAGATCTTTGTTTTAGGAGAATTTTTACATATTTCATGAGTAAGGCCCAGAAATACTCTTAAGGTTATAAGCAGGCTAACTCTCCTCAAGGGCTAAGACCCACATCTGATTCCAAATCATCTGGCTTTGCATAGAAAACAGTTCTAATTAAGCAAAATAGTTTTAATAAAAACACATGCACCTGAAGAATAAAAATTTCTAAAACAGGATTAGCGAAACATGAATTCCTCAATGTCTTAAAGAAATGTAATCAAAGATTTCCAAATTTATTATGCAGGTCTGAACCTCAAGGTCTTGCTAAATATGCATTCACCACTCCTTAAGGTGAAAAATGGAAAGTTAGACCCAATAAACTACTTTCAAATAAATTATTAACAAAACTTTCCTCTTTATCTAGTAAGTTTTTTCCTATTTTTTTTAAAATGTTTGACTGTTTCCTCCACTTACAATTTAAGAAAAAGGTGTGTAAAGTGCTCTTTTGCTTTAAAATTCAACCTGAATTGCAAATAAAAAGTCTGCTAAAACATATCTAAAAATCAAGTATTATACCTATCAAATAACAAAACCTATCATGTTCTTAAAATACTAAAAGCAAAAACACCCTGGCCTTCAGATTATCAATCATTTTAAATACTGTATAAAGGTATTTTAAAAATTTGTAAAGTTTTAAAACTTTCCCTTTGGTCAAAGCACAACCATCACAATATTATCTACAGACTAACTCTTAAGTCTTATCGATACACACAAGCACACATTTGCTTATATGTTGTTATACTTCAAGGTTTCCAGAAAATCCAATCATCCTTGAATTCTGCTATTATTTATCAACTAAAGTAGCAAAACCCGTCTTTTCCAGATAGAAACAAGTATTGTTGCATATTCTCCAAATACTCCCCAAATCAAGTTGGTAAAAGACGAAGTAAAAAAAAGTCATAGAAAGTTAAGACATTAAAAAATAGAAAAGACTTAACACATGATTACTTAGACAAAATTTCAAGATCTATCATTTAACAAAATGCTCAGAAAGCATGTGCTCTGAATGTTTAAATCTCAGTAAATCAATAATAAACTAAACATCAAAAAATCTTAATAACTTAGTAGACATAAAAGCACCTTAATTGTTAAAGAGTAGGCAATATGCTAAATGAATAGAAAATTAATCAAAGAACTTTTGATTCGAATAAGAATTCTTAGTTGTCTCTTGAGTACGCCAGCATGATTTTTCTGGTAAAAAAGTAACATTCCAAGAAAAAACACTTTTAAGCAAATAGGTGGATTTTGATAAATAATACACACTGATTAAAAAACACTGTTGATTTTATCTTAAATCTGAATGAGACCGCCAATATGAAAATTACCTATTCACACGTGAGAAGTCCAATAAATAAATATATCTACAAAAGTCAAAACTGATTACCACTGGAGAAAACATAAACTTATGTTCCCACTAGGAACAGGAATTAATCCAAAATTTGGTCAGACATCACTATGAGTTTCACTTTTACAAAAATATCAAGAGCAGAAAGGTTAGGATGAGGGGATTAATCATTAAGTTTGCACAATTTGATGGATAGTGGGAGAGGTGGGTAAAAAAAGGGGAAGATCCAGGGTGAAAAACTAATGTACAAACTTTGTTAAGTAAACCGGTATAAAATAAAAACTTTATTAGTAAAAATAAATTACCAAAAATACCCAAGTCAAAAGAACACATTGATTCTTAGTGATTTAGACTTTTAAGAATACAGAGATGGGTTTTGTAAAAAGTAATTCCATGCTGAAAATACAATCTTAGATTTTCCCCCCCCAAAACGGCAAAACAAACATGCAAACTCACTGAAAATGGTTAAGTATTTTAAAACCTATTATTTCAGAAATTCAATTTTTTGCATCTTTAAATGTGCTTCAAACTCAATTTTCATTGTAGGCAAGTACTGAATAAAACTAGCTTACATCACTACGTAAACATTACCAAAACATAGAAATATACTATTAAATATCTAACAAGCTTACAAATTCTTGCTTATTTAAATAACCTACTTAAATCCTAAGATTGGCAAAAATACTGCGTCCAAACCTACAGAAATAGTTCATTCAAAACTGGCTTACGTTTAAATCATTTCAGAAGCCCTGTGGACATCATTACCACTACCTCAAAAGAGCAATTGCAAATATTACAGAAAAACCTACCACTACTTCACGACTTTATTTGTTCTGGTAACTCAACTGCCCAACATACAAATTCCTACAAACAACTTGGATCCGTTTAGGAGGTGCAAACTTTATGCAAATCTAGCTCTCCAATCCAATTATCTTTTCTCCATTCACAGAACTTGTGATACAAGGCCACTTTTAGAAATCAATGTAATATTCCCTTTGGAAACCCACAAAATGAACAAAACCGGTCACATTTCAAGTCAATGCTGTCTACCGCTGTATAAACAGAAAACTTTTACTTGCCAAGTTGCAACTCACAGTAAATAAGTAGGGTGAGAAAGCAAAACTCCTCAGTAGGTTCCAAGAGTCGTTTTTCATTAAACAAGAAGCACACAAGTGAGTGTTTACAAAACCCTGCTTAAGTCCTGATTTTAGGACGTTACAGGCCTACCACCTCTGTGGATGCATGCTTTTGTCAGGGCAAAAGTGCGCCGCTAACCAACTACCATCATGCATTCCGAATCCGTGCAACAAAAAAAACCCAACAACCCTCAGATCTGAATTTAAGATGAAAAGAAAACGAAAGGCGAGCGCGGGGAGAGGGAATTTTTTTAAAAGCCCGGCGTGGCCACGGTCCCGCTGCGGACGCACAGCAGCTTGTGCAACACTAAGGCCACTCCAGAGCAGCGAGTCCCCAGCTATTGTGTGCGCCGGGGAGCGAGCCGGCCGCGCGTTCAGCGAGCAGGGAGCGCGTCCCCGCGCTGCGCGCGCGCGCTCCCGCCCGCCCATGCGCGCGCGGGCCCCTCCTCCTCCGGCCTTGCAGTGCACAACTCATGACGTATCTTTATTTCTAGCACATTAACAAAATATCACAAATAAATTGTCGGCAGCCCCTGCGGCCCCCGGGTGCAAGGCCCCCGACCACTACACCCTGCGCCCTCCGCGCCGCCCTCCCAACACTCCCCGAGGCCTTAGGCGCTTTCACGTTCCGGGGCCAAGTTTTTGTCTCTGTAAAAAATTGCGGGAAATTCAATTTTTATTCGACTCGGGGAAAAGTTTCTTTGCTCGGCGCAGTGAATGTCTCACCAGATTCTGGTAGGTCCTGGGGTGTTCCTTCCCGGTCCAGTCCGTGCGCCGGGGCAGCAGCTGCGGGGAGAGGACGCCGCGTGAGCCTGGCCCCCGGCCCCG
>NW_006399979.1:3282357-3288545 GCF_000299155.1 Elephantulus edwardii | reverse complement strand
CTACCTGAGCCGCCTGCTGACAGGGTCCATCTTCCAGGAACCGGGCGATGAGGAAGTAGAGCTCTACACGGGAGAAAGGGTCGGGGAGACACACAGGCTGAGCGGCGGGGGGCGGGGGACCGCGGGCCGGATCGCCCGGTGCCAGCCGCCCCGGGAGCCCCCCGACTTACCCGATCGCAGCTCCGAAAGGCCTTTCCTCTCACAAGACATGTTTATGGGTCACTTCAGGGTAGCTGGCGGGGCACCCCGCCGCCGAGGGGAAGCGGGGATGGTGCCGCCGCCTGCCCTATAGCTGTCACTGTCTGTTCACGAGCCGAGCCTAGGCTCCACCATTCAACCAACAGCGGCGGAGGCGGAGGAGGAGGAGGAAACAACAACTCTCAGGCAGCGGCTACAGACGCCGCCGTCGCGTCCGCCGCGAATCCCTCCGCCGCAGAAAAGAGTCCGCCGCCTTCCCGGCTCCGTCCTCGGCTCGCGCCCCCGCCCCCGGCGCAAAAAAGGAGTGCCTGGGGCCCTTCGCAGCCAGCGCTCCCACACCGAAAGAGATTTGGCCCCGTTTCCCTCCTCCTAGGCTAGGAGTGCGATTTATTTATTTATTTCCTATTGGAGAAGATGTCGGAGCCCGAGCTGCCGGTTGGCTAGAAAGCGCTTTCTCTGTGGAGGCCGATCGCGAGAGGGAGGGGGTCGGGGACGGCTCCGCGGAGGAATCTGACGCACACGGAGCCGCAGCACAGGCTCTATTCAGTGGCGCTGGCTGGGCTTGAGATGGAAGTTAGTTTCTATGTAGCAGAAATAGGAAACAAATGAAGCAAAACTGCCCAAAGAGGGGAATTGCCCGGAGGATGGGTCTCACTCTCACGCGCGCACAGACACACACGCAGAGAGCACTCTTAGGCTGGGCAAACTCAGGATCGCGCTCCTGCCTGAGTTGAATGATAGTGTTTGGTTTCTCTTGCCATGTGCATGTGTATAAATGCTGCGGATTGGCATCGGTGTAAGTCTTGTCCTGCGTTATTTCTGCAGCTTATGCAAGTGTTGTGTAATTTATTGGAGTGCTGTATATCGCAGTAGAGGTTTGGGCTGCTTTTTGTTAAACACTTGCATTTTGAGAGCCCATTATTTGCTGAAAGCCACTCTGCATATTTCTTTTATCACTCCCGTTCCCTTAAGCGTGCATTTTAAAACATTTGTTTTAATTGTTATATGGGCAATGCGAACTCCTGATTTATACTTAAAATACTCTTTCCTGAATACAAAAAAGGGCTAGTGATGGCTCTTTGGGACTAAGAAATCTTTAAGCTTTTTAAAAGTGTTTTACAAGAAGGGATAATGTAAATCTGAGGGAAAGCAAAGAACGCAATTCGATTATCTTTAACTGATTTGGAGGTAATTTAGTGACAGATCAACTGGCTACTGAAGGATATTGAAAGAGTATACTGCCGTTTAGCCAAGGTGATTAGTGATTAAATAATTTAAATTATCTGTGTATATTGCAGTCGACTTCGTCATGCTAATTAATGGCTTCTAATTTGAGGGATAAACCTTTCGTGTTTACAGTTAATCATGGAGAAGATTTCTTGAAAACTGCCGAAAAAAAGGGAAAAAATATTTTATGAATTAGTACAGTATGTAATTACTGGTTGTATATGCTAAATCATACATCTCTGCTTTGATGAGGAGTTAAGGGCCTTGTTTTCTTAAAAGACGGATAGGGTGAAATTAATGGAAACAATAGAAAAAGCCATTTGTTGAAAACAAGACACCAAGTGATATTTATCTCCAAAGATTCAAGCACTTTACAAAAATATTTGAGAGTCATGTGTTTTTGTTTGTTTGCTTTTTCCTTAAGGATTCCATTTTAAGAAATTAAAGCTAGTCGTTCTTTTGTTAACATTTAACAAAGATTCTCCTTAAAATGTTTCAGTAATAAATTGATATTGTATGTGTCTGGTTTTAAAAAGGTTATTTGGGAGCAAAGGACCCACTAGCTGTTGTGTGGTCTTCCAGTTCGCTTTCCCAAGCCTCGTACCTCCTTCTCACGTTCCTAGGAGGGAAGCCTGCATCAAGGTGATACCCTGTATTTTAAAAAAACATGCTTCTGAGGAAGAAGGGGAAATGCCTTAACTCTTTTGGAATTACAAGGTGTAAACCTTGTGTTTTGTACATTCAATAAGATAAAAATGAGAGGTACCCATAGTTTGTCTTATCCTTGCTAATTATCAGAGCATCTATCATTTGTTGACGTAGACTATGCTTCAAATACTGGAAATATTTGCATTTTTTAAGCTACTATTTTCTTTGTAGTTATTCAAGGTAAAGTAGGCTGCTTGTAGATGAGAAGGCTTGAAATAATAATTGAATCGTCTTTTTGCAACTAGTATTTTGCGACCTATGCGTTCTAGTTTAACTTTTATAAAAGTGACAAGTTCTTCATATGTGTTGTTTCACATGACCACACTTTTCTTCAAATAAACAAAGTTTCGCAATGGAAAATTATATTTGGAATTTTCTGGGTTTGAAATGTTAATCTGAGCTTTACTAATAGATTCTTAGTGATTCCTACTAATAGGAAAAAATAACAAACCCCAAATTGTGAGATACTATATAAAATCTTAAGGGTGTTATGTAAATGTAGTATGATTATCTTATGTATACTTTTCATTTAGAAGCCAAACTGTGCTTTCCTTAAATAGTCTGTTATTACTTAATTCCTAATTATTTTCTTGAAAAATTCCCAACTAAGTTTTCTGAATGTGATATTCCAGTCATTTTTACTCACCTTTCATAGGACTTATAGTTTCCTTTTCAAATGTTTTATGTAAAGATAATTGTAAAACTACCTTTGAAGTGATTAAGAATTGTCCATAAGAACTTACAGATTTCCTGTTAAAAAATAACAGCCAAATTATTTGTTTTTAAGAAGAGATGCTACACTGAATTTAGCAAAGTCCTTCAAATGTAACATAATTTTTCAGTTCTATAAGCATATAGTGTTTCGAATTAGTTAACTGTAGAGCTCATTAAGTTGTTTATTGTCCATATGTACGAATAAAGTCTGTACACATATCAGTTGAAAATAAAATCTTCTCTGCATTTTCTTAATTTTAGTCCTCATTGACATTAACACTTGAAATTGCTTTCTCAGCTAACTCTGGCAAGTAAAGATAGTTCAGATTTTTTTCCATGTCCCTGTTTGTTTATTTTAATAGGATGGTTAACTTTTTAAATGGACTTCAAAAGAATAGTGTGAATTCTAAAATCTATTGATGCCTCTTTTTTACTAAAAGATTAGCAGAAATATTGAAAGTTTCTAAAAACCACAAATACTTTTACATAACGTAGTGCCCAAAGAAAATTATAAACTATGCTTGAAATTTAAAAGTTTCTGTAAAGCTTTCCACATCAATTGATATGTTTTTTCATAAAGCTTCAACATATATAAAATTTGAAGCACACAAGACGATACACTATTTAATGGTTTCAGTGGAAAAAGTGGGGATAGCTTACTTCAGTAAGCCATTCCATTATCTGACTATTTTTATTGTCTCACTGGAGAGCTTTTGGTTTTAAGCTCAAACATGTTTCCTGGTGCTCTAATAAAGGAGTTTAGATAATCTAAAACATAAACCCCAAAATTTCAAATCGTGTTAACAGGCAACTATTCTAATAAAATGGTCAAATGCTGCCATTCCAGTCCTTTCTGAGGGAAAGTAGAATAAAGTGCAAATAAAGGATTTTATATTTATGAAATTTAGTTTGTTTCCAGGAGGATACCGAGTACCACACTGCACACACACACCAAAAAAATCTTTGCAAGCAAAACTTTAAATTAAATGTTCAATCTTGTTCTTATTTGACATAATTTTTCTTGTAACGGCTTTAGCCTATAATAGAACACAATTCTCAACAGGGTCTTGTATAACAAACACATCACACTTCTGACTTGCGTGTGCACGCGTGTTACACACACACACTGTGTTTCTGTCCATGTCTATCTGACTTTCTTTCCTGCATGCATCCTTCTTTCTTCATGAAGCTTCAATATGTATCAGATTTAAAACACTAAAAAGATACACTTTAACTACCTCAATGGAAGGAATAGGAATAACCCACTTTTAGTAAGCCATTTCATCATTTAACTTTTTCCCCTCCTTTATGACTCTTTGGGAAACTTTTAAGTTACATTGCTTTGTAATCTATACTAAAGCAGGTTAGGTGGTCACCAAGATCATGTAATCTTTTATTTCAATATTGTTAATAAATCACCCCTTAAGATATTTTCCTGCCAAATGAAATCTCAAGTAATTTAGTTTTTGTGTTTTGATTTTTATACCTTAGATTTTGCTAGAAGTACACATCTTTATGGGCTTGTTTACAACATATTTTGTCTTTTTAGAAAATCATTTCATGTATTTAGAAGTACGATTACAAAGATTAAAGAAGAAAACCAATTTTAGAATATATTCCCTCAAGATTTGGAGCAGCAGAGTGGATGAAGTAGAAAAAGCTGTTCCAGATGGCAGGAAACACAAAGGAAAAGTTTGTGGGCATGTTCTGTCACAGAAAGATATCTGGGGCCAGGAGTAGGCTGGGCTGAGCAGAGAACAGTGGAAGAAGAGAAGCTAGAATTAAAGAGAGGAAGATCTTGAAAGTTGTGGAATAGGGCAAAAATTAGATCCATTGTTTACAGGGTTGCTGTGAGTTGTAGTTGGCTCAGTGGCACCCAACAACATCACCAGTGTCAGGGCAATCTGGTGGTATAGGTAGTCTACAGGGAATTTGACAGCTAATCCTAAATCCCTACTCTTCTGGCAGTTAAGCTCTACCTGCAGTACCATGGAAGAAAGCCAGGCATTTCCCTCCTGTGTGATTTAAAGTCTTGGAACACCAAATGAAGGGGCAGTGAAGTGTCATTTCCACAACTATGAGAGCAAGTGAGTGAAATCGCTGATCTGTGGTGGTGTATCCACCTGTGAAGATCTAGAACCTCAGAAACCGAGGATCACCAAGTTGCAATAGACTTCTTGCCAGTGGGGAAATTACCAATTTGATTTTAAAAGGGAATTAAGGGCAGAAGTATGCAATTACTTACCTTTATACAAGCTTGACTTCATAAAAGAAGTTTTAAAAGAAGAAAACTCATTTTAGTTATAAGGGGGGTGGAGGGAAGGTTAACTATGTGTCATGTTAGTGAAGAATCTCAACATCACAGAAGAATTCAGAACAAAAACATCCAGATAGGCATTGCTGATGATGAAAGAGATGATTTAAAAAAAAAAAAAAAAAAAGAATAAGATCAAAATCTGAAAGTGCCCACAAGTAATACTTGAGAGTAAGGTCCAGTTCAAAATTGAGAATCAAGTCAATTTAGGTTAGAACTGACTTTTTAATTTTAAAAAGGTCATTTTTTTTAAATGGCCTGTTTTCTGAATCCCTAGAGGAATCTAATGATAAAACTGCCTAGTGGTAAACCCTTATTTGTTTTTCTCCTTTTATGTAGATATTTGGGAAATATCCCCTTGACATATGCTTTTGTTGCATTATGCTCTTAATCAAGTTTATTCATATGTATTTGTTGAATTGGTGATTAACTAACAATCCCAAACAAAGAATGAATTCTGTTGCATATTTCTAAAATTTAATTTTTATTGTAAGTAGACCTTTCAACAGAAATACACATATTCAAATTTTAAGAAAAGATTGTCCTGGGCTCTTGAGATTACACCTGCAAATTCTGTTGCACTCATAATGTTCAAAATCCTGTTTCAGTGCATTAAAATACTTGTGCAGATGAAATTGATTTTGTTATACTTATCAAAACATTGCAACTGACAGTGATTTGAGCAATATTAAGAAGGTCTTTAAAAGGTATATCCTTATAGACACATATGTGCTATTTTCCCTTCAACTGGACATCACTAGGGAATATCATTTTAAAGAATACTAGAAGACTCCAAAGGACATGAAATGGCACAGTAACTGGGATATTGGGCAGGGGCAGGGGGTTTCGAGACAGGGAGACTGACTCAGATTTGGCAGAGTGCAGAGATTTTGTGCTGTGAGTCACAAGCAACTCAAAGATACATAACACCACCACTGGATGACTGGTATAGTATGAGGAGGAAGGAATGTGCTGCCCTCTTACACCATCTCTGTCTTGCATGTATTTTATCATTCAGTGATATATA
>NW_006399979.1:3271972-3278336 GCF_000299155.1 Elephantulus edwardii | reverse complement strand
TTCATTGACTATGCAAAGGCATTTGACTGTGTAGATCATAACAAACTGTGGCTCAGTCTGAGAAGAATGGGAATCCCAGAACACTTGATCGTGCTAATGCAAAACTTATACTTGAACCAAGAGGCAGTTGTCAGAACAGAGCAAGGAAACACCGTATGGTTCAAAATTGGGAAGGGCATATGCCAGGGATGTGTCCTGTCTCTATACCTTTTCAACCTGTGTGCAGAACAGATCATCCGGGAGGCTGGGCTCTATGAGGAGAAATGTGGCTTCAGGATTGGTGGAAGATCCATAAACAATCTGCGTTATGCAAATGACACAACCCTGCTTGCTGAAACTGAGGAGGACCAGAAGCGCTTGCTGCTGAGGGTCAGGGACTGCAGACTTCAATATGGATTGAGACTCAATGTTAAGAAGACAAAGATTCTCACCACTGGACCAATTGGCAGCATCAGGATGGATGGTGAAGAGATTGAGATTGTTCACAGGTTCAGTTTGCTTGGCTCCACATTCAACACTCTTAGCACCAGCAGCCAGGAAATTAAAAGACGTATTGCGATGGGAAAGTCTGCTGTTAGGGACCTCTCTAAAGTACTCAAGAGCAACGGTGTGTCTCTGGAGACAAGGGTGCATCTGGTACAGGCCATGGTCTTTGCAATCACTTGTTATGCATCAAAGAGCTGGACAGTGACCAAGGAGGATAGAAGGAGAATTGATGCCTTTGAGCTTTAGTGTTGGAGAATAGTGCTGAAGGTGCCATGGGCTGCTAAGAGAACAAACAGATTCATCCTGGAGAGGGTTAAACCGGGCTGCTCCTTGGAGGCAAGGATTCTGAGGTTTTGTCTGACATACTTTGGTCATGTTGTAAGGAGAGACCGGTCCTTGGAGAGGGACATCAAGCTTGGGAGGGTGGAGGGTAGGCACAGGAGGGGAAGGCCCACTGGGAGATGGATTGATTCAGTGACTGGGGCAATCGGGATGAGTGTGTCGGAAGCAATGAGATTGGCACAGGACAGAGCAAAGTTTAGAGCTGTTGTACATAGGGTCACTATGAGTAGCAAGCGACTTGACGGCACATAACAACAGCAACAGCAAGTAATTCATAGAGAAGTTTGAATTTTTAAAAAATTCTTTAGCTGCAATTAAATCGAAAACTTACAATCTATCTTGAAAGTTGTACTGATTCTCTAAAAATTTTGTATAGGATTTTTATTACTGTTTTAGCATTCAATGGCAAAGAGATTTTGTTACTCTTTAAAAGTTAGGTTCTTTTTAATTAAAATTACTATGTTTCAACACATTAATACTTTTAATCTAGAAAGCAAGTTGTCTTCACTAGATATCTTTATCTTTATCTTAAAATATCTTCATTATTTAAAATGTTTGTTTAAGAATGTAAATAGAAGTATGATCTCATGTACACATTCCTACCATCAGCACTTACCCAATATTATTTAACCTATCCTTCCTTCCAAGTAACCTTCTTATGCTTGAAATTTTAAAGGTGATCTCAGACATCTTATCATTACCTCAATCAATAGGTTGGTATACAGTCCAGAAGTAGGTTTCTGACTAGTGGAGGGGTTTTCTCCCCTTTTTAAAAAAAAAAATTGAGATTTTGATGAAAAGTTTATAAAGAACTTGGATTTTCATTCATTCATTGTTGCACATTTTTCTCCCTTACCCTCCCCACCCCAGTTCACTCTCTTAAAAAAAAAAAATATATATATATATATAGTTCTTTGTTACACAGTTGTCCTCCTCCCCAGACCACTTTACTATGCAGTTCTTATTCTGTACTCTTGTCATGCTAATAATATTGTTATGTGCCATGGAGTTACTTATGACTCATAGCAACCCTATGTGCAAGAGCCCTAAACTCTGCTCTATCCTGTGCCAATCTCACCGTCTTCGACACACTTACTCCCACTATCCATTCACAGAATCAATCAATCTCATCGAGGGCCTTCCTCTCCTGTGCCAAACATGATGTCCCTCTCCAAGGACCAGTCTCTCTTTGCGACATGCCCAAAGTATGTCAGAGAAAGCTTCAGAATCCTTGACTCCAAGGAGCATGCTGGCTTTACCCTCTCCAGGACAAACCTGTTTGTTCTCCTAGCAGTCCATGTTATATTCAACACTCTTTTCCAGCATCACAGCTCAAAGGCATCAATTCTCTTTCTATCATGCCTAGTCACTGTCCAACTCTCTGACTCATAGCACACGATTGCAAAGACAATGGCTGGGTTCAGGAGCACTTTAGTCTCCAACCTGACATTGCTGCTATTCATTACTCTGCAGAGGTCCCTGACAGCTGACTTTCCCAATGCAATTTGTCTCTTGATTTCCTGGTTGCTGCTACCAAGAGTGTTGATTGTGGAGCTAAGCAAACTAACACTGTTAATAATCTCAACCTCTTGAGCTGAATTAGCTTGGTTTGATAATGAGACTAACCAATCCCTTTGTGGATAGACTTAACATGCCTTATTTGCCCAGTCCCACCCATCTACATGACAAAATAAAAGTCAGTGGTTAGGGAAGCTAATTTTAACAATAAACCATTGACACGACATTTGACCAGGCAAAAGAGCTATCATAACACTCTCTAAAAAGTTCTCATGACTAGAAAAATAGTCTGCTAACAAATACGTCATATCACTCAACTGCTTAAACCTCATGAATGACTTTTCAGTAAATTCTTAGTATGATATGTAAGATCTCTCATAATATGCTCTCCTCAACCACTCCACATCTAACTTTATCCACTAGACATCAGAGAACCCAAATTCTGGAAAGACCTTTATTTATAAATATGCTACTTTGTGGTTTTGGGGGGTTTCCCCCCTGACTTTTGTCCAGACTGGTCACTGTTGTAGAATCTCTATCACCAAATTAGACCAATTCCTATGCATTTTCCAATATTGACTCTTGGAACCCTCCTTTTATGTCACACTTCATAACAAACATGCCTGTGCTTCAAGAGCATCTGGTATAGATTTCCAGCACAGCACAGTTTTCAGGTCTAATATGGGTGTGGGGTGGGGATGGGGATGTTTTGTTCCTGTTTTTAACTAAAGTGAGAGATTGAGTGGTATTTTTTCCCCCAACATAGTATACATTTTTATTTCTTCATCTTTATATTTGATCCATTCAGAATATGGACATGACATGTAAGAACTTCAGTGTTTTTCTTAGAATGTTCTTGTTTAAAGAAATGTTATTTCTTAAGATGTATTAGGGTGATACCTGACAATGACTCACTTTACCATCAGTTCTTAGAACTAATGGAATACATGGCACTATTGCTATTTTATATTGAAGAAAAAGAAACAAAAACTTGTTTTATATTTTAAAGAAACACCAAAATATCATAAGTGAATTGTTGTTGTTGAGTGCTGTTGAGTTGTAGGCAACTTATAGCAACCCTATGAACGAAAGTCCTCGACACTTGCTTGACTTTCATCCTTTATCCAGGTTGATAAGGTTTCCAGAGACAAGCAATTTACTGAAGTGGATGACACTCCTGCTTCCAAGCCTGTTTTAATCAGGAAGCTCCACCAAATACTGTCCATCATGGGTAACCATTATCACATTTGACATATCAGTGTCGCAGTCTTCAGCTTCACAGCAATCACGTTACCTCTGTACGGCAAGTGAGTTATTTGAATATAAACGGAAAAGATTATATGATCTCTAAAAGAAGGTCCTAGAATACCAGAATAATGGGGGCAGAGAAAAGGGAAACTCTAGTCTACATAAAATACATATAATTTCTTTTTCCTTTTAAAATTATCTTTTCCTACTTAGCGCTTTGTTTAAGTGCATTTTGGGGGGTGTGTGTTTGTGTGTGTGTTTAACTCTTCCTTAAACATGTTTCTATTTATTTTTTTTTAAATATCTTTTATTTTAAAAAATCTTTTATTTGCATGAAAATTTACAAATTGCATTAGTTTTTTTTTCAGATAATCATTTATAAATGTTGAATACCATTGATTGGTTTTTACAGTGTCTAAGCAAACACTTTTCTAGTCACCCACTTTCTCTATTATTTTTTATTTTCTACTCCCCCCATTTCCATTTAATTATAATGTATATTCTGTTCTGCATTGTTAATCCTGTATACATTAGTTTATGAAATCTATTTCACATTGACCTTCCCTTCATCTATTCTAATACAGGAATTATCTATTCTTTTCCTGTACTCCCCACCACCCTTTGCACTCAACCACCATAACCAACGTATCTTTGTTTATAAGAGTAGTCTTAAGCCTTTTTACGAAGATGACACTAAAAGCAAAGAAGGAACCTCCTGACCCTCCAAAAACTGAAGCCAAAGCAAAGACATTAAAGACTAAGAAGGCGGTCTTGAAAGGCATCAAAAGCCACAAAAAAAATAAATAAAAATTTGCACATTACTCACCTTCCCACAGCCTAAGAGGCTGAAACTCCAAAGGCAGCCCAAATACCCCCAGAAGTGCACACCCAGAAGAAACAAACTTGACCACTATGCCATCTTCAAGTTTCCCCTGACCACTGAGTCAGCCATGCAGAAGATAGAAGATAACAACACACTTGTGTTCATTGTGGATGAACAAGCACCAAATTAAACAATCTGTAAAGAAGCTCTATGACACTTGATGTGAATAAGGTCAACACTTTAACTAGGCCTGATGGAGAGAAGAAGGTCTAGGTTTGACTTATTCCTGACTATGATGCTTTGGATGTTGCCAACAAAATTGGGATCATCTAAACTGAATCCAGCTGACTAATTCTAAATACAAATTTTTCTCACAAAAAAAGGGGGTCTTAAACAGTATTTGTCCTTTTGTAACTGAGATATTTCACTGAGTCTTCCAGACTTATCCATGTTATGCAGTGTTTTAGATTTCATTGTTTTTCAATGTGTAATATATTCCAATATGTGAGAATACCATAGTTTCTTTATTTACTTGTTGATGGGCTCTTGGATTGTTCCATCTCTTTGCTGTTGTGAATGATGCTACAATAAACATGACTGAGCATATATCTGTCTGTTTCCCAGCTCTGATTTCTTGAAGATATATTCTAAATAATGGCATAAGTGAATTAAATAGCATTTCTATTTTGAACTTTTTCAGGAAGCATCATACTGCCTTCCAAAGTGCTGCACCATTTTACATTCCCACCAGCAGTCCATGAGAGTTCTAATCTCCTGGATTCTCACCATTTGTTGTTTATATTCACCACCTTTAGTAAATAGTCTCTTCATATTTTCTGTCATTTTATGAATGGGCTGTTTGTCATCTTCTTGTTGAGGTGCTTGGGGTATTCTATACATTTTAGCTATGAATTTCTTAAGAAATATTGCTAAATCTTTTTCCCAGTCTGTGGGCTTCCTTTTTATCATACTGGAATTTTTTGATAGCTACAAGGACTTAATTTTTTTAGTTATCTATTTTATCCTTCCCTAGCTTTGGAGTTTTTTTTTAATACTTGTACATCATGCCATAGGTTAGGGCTTCTAGATTTGTTCCTAGTTCTATCTGATTTTTATAGGTTTTGATTCACTGTTAGGTCTTTGATTCACCTTGAGTTGGTTTTTTGTGCATGATGTGATGTGTGTATCTTGCTTCAGTTTTCTGCAGATAGATGTCTAATTTTGCCAGCATCAATTGTTAAAGAGGCTGTCATTTCCTTGCATGACTGATTTCATCTCTGTATCAAAGATCAATTAATTATAGGTAAACTGATTGATTTCTCGGTTCTTGGCTCTATCACAATGGTCTGTATGTCTGTCACTGTACTAGCACCATGTTGTCTTAATTACTGTGACTTTATAGCATGTTTTAAGATCAGGGAGTTTGAAGCTTTCTACTGTTTTTCTTTTTTGTTGGGGCTTGACTTATTTGGAATCTCTTTTTTTCCCAAATAAAATTGGAAATTGCCTTTTCCATCTCCTTGAAAAATGGCATTGTCTGTATTGGGATTGCATTGGATTTATAAATTATTTTTGTTAGAATTGTCATCTCCACAATATTGAAATATTCCTTTCTATGAACATGGTATATTCTTCCATTTGTCTAAGTCTTTTTGTTTCTTACAGTTGTGTTTTATAATTTTCTGTCTATAAGTCATGCAGACTTTCTTTTCCCCCAATTCTTTTTTTTTATTGTAAAAAACATATGTATCAGGGTTGAGGCAAGTTGGAGAAGAAGGCGAGGAATGATGTATACTGCATTGAAACAGATGAGGGAGAGAATTGTTTAGAAGGGATATATGATTGGGTATTATTGTCATGACAAGATTCCAGAATGAAGGCTGCACAGTGGAGTGGAAGAAGAAGAAGAAGAACAAGGAGGAGGAGGAGGAGGAGGAGGAGAAGGAG
>NW_006399979.1:3269732-3271872 GCF_000299155.1 Elephantulus edwardii | reverse complement strand
TATATCTATATCTTTCTTGGACCTTCCTGCATTTTCATCTTTATTTTCAGTAAACCAGATATGGGAAATAAGATGTGTTGATTTGCAAAGAGATTTTTCCATTTTTAATTTTATCCATTTGACTATATCCATAAACTGTAAAAAGATGAAAATATTATTTACTTCTTATATTTGGGGGCTATCACATGTAAAGTACCCAACACTTCTTATTTTTGGCTTTTGTAATTAGACAAAATGTTAGATAATTTACACAACTGGTAGAAAAGGAGGGTGAAATATTTTTTCCTTTCCTCAATTTTTCCTGTAGGGAAAGAAATTAAGTGTTCAAGAGGTAAGTGTTTTCTAAGTTTGTAGACCATATATGTTTATTTTTGTGATTTACTAATTTTTCCTTTTTTAAAACATTTTTGCCAGAGTCAGAGTTAAATGTGGCCTCTCTAGATATTAGGTTTTGCTGAATCTCTGATTTTTAAAAAGTAACATATACAGAATTTATGTAGCTTTCAAACTCCAGTTTATAATGTTTCTAAACTGATTGTGGCCAAGGAGGACTAACTGACTGAAACTCATCCACCGAGATATTTAAATTGGAAAACTTACTTGATCTTCAGATCCAAAGACCCACTCCCTTGCCAAGAGAGAGGAATCTGTTGAATACATGATGGCAAATAGTGAAGATATTTCCCCATAGTTAATATTCTAATAGAAGATTGCTAATAGTTTTCTGTTAGAATTTAGTTATGAGAGTCATCTCCTCTTTCAATAACTCAATTTCTCTTATAACTTCTCCTTTTTCCTTTTAGTTGCTAATAGAATGCTAATATTTTTAAATGTTAAAAAGAGAAATTCGGCCACAAATTCCTATTACTTGTACTACTCTCTGCAAAGTTGTATTTCTTTTCCCCAAGAATTTAGCATTTTTTAAAATTTAGCATTTTTTAAAATCTGTTCCTTGCCCCCACAGACCAGTCCCAATCCTCACTGCAGCATCCTAAGGTTTGTTCATGTGTCAGCTAAGAAAACATCTCTAAAAAACTCAACTTGAATGTCTAACTTCACTGTATACTTTAGTCCAATACATGGCAAAGTCCACATCACTAAATAGTTAATCTGGGGTAGCTAGGACCCTTACACTGATTACACCTGGAAACCAAAGATGTCAGTGGTAATCTGCAGAAGGTAGTCTGCAGAAATGATTCATTATGAGGCCTGACTTTATTCAGCAATAACTTACTGGATGGACTGCAAGAGACAAGAATCAATCTCTAAACATGCTGTGTGAATTTAACTATAAGGAGGTTACATTCCTGAAATAAAAACAGTACACTTATTTTGAAGTGTAAAACCATGTTTTTGTGTCCTAATCAGATTGCTTTTAGTAGATAATATACTTATTTTACAAATACTAGCACAAATAAATTTCAGCAAGTTTTATTTAGCACTGAGAAAATAACAACATAAAATTTTGAGAAATTATTGCTTAAGTGTGATATAAAGTGAAAATACATTTTTCCCCACACATTTTCTGGAAGATATGATTTTCATGTTTTAAAAAAGTAACAACTAATCTTTTGTTGGCGAAGAATATAGAATATTCCATGGGCTGACAGAAGAATGAACAAATCTGTCTTGGGAGAAGTGCAGCCAGAATACTTCTTATAAGCATGGATGGTGAGAGTAAGACTTGAACATTTACTTTGGGCGTATTATTAGGAGAGACCAGGCCTTAGAGAAGGACAGTATGCTTGGTAAAGCAGAGGGTTAGTGAAACAGAGCAGACACTCAAGCAGATGGATTGATACAGTGACAACACTGGGCCAAAATACACCAGCCAATGTGAATATGGCACAGGACAAGACAGGGTTTAGTACTGTTGTGTACAAAGTTGCTATGAATTAGAACTGACTCAGTGTCACCTAACAACAGGTAATCTTGAATAAGAACTTTTCAGTTGTAAGTAATTTATGTTCTACACTCTGTTGGGTCACCTTTCTTTGGAATGGGAACAAATACAGATCTCTTCCAGTCAGTCGGCCAAGTGGTTGTTCTCCAGATTTCTTGACACAACTTGGTGAGCACGTCCAGGGCAGCATCTGTTAGCTGAAATATGTCAATTGGTATACCATCTATTCCTGGGGCC
>NW_006399979.1:3267937-3269142 GCF_000299155.1 Elephantulus edwardii | reverse complement strand
CCATTTTGGTCTTTTCTTTCTCTTCTGTCTTTGTAATGAATGTTTGCACTCTTCTTGGATGATACCCTTGATATCCTCCCACAACTCATCTGGTCTTCGTTCATTCGTGTTCAAGGCCTCAAACCTGTTCTTGAGGTGGTTCTGAAATTCAGGTGGGATAGACTCAAAGTTATATTTTGGTTCTCATGGATTCGGTTTCATTTTCCTCAGCTTCAGCTTGAACTTACATATAAGTCGTTGGTGGTCTGTTCCACAGTCAGTTCCGGGCCTAGTTTTCTCAGCTGATATTAAACTTCTCCAGCAGTTCCTTCCACAGATGTAATCAATCTGATTCCTATGCATACCATCAGGTGAGATCCATGTGAATAACCTGCGTTTATGTCTCTGTGTTTATGTTTGGGATGAATAAGTCATTGATTGTGCAAAATTCAATCATTCTATCTCCAGCTCCATTTCTGTCTCCGAGTCCATGTTTTCCAACTACTGATTCTTCTTCTCTGTTCCCAACTTTTGCATTCCAGTCACCCGTTATTATCAATGCATCTTGATTGCATGTTCGATCGATCTCCGACTGTAAAAGTTGGTAGAAATCTTCTATTTCCTCTTCTTTTGCTCTGGTTGTTGGTGCATATATCTGAATGATAGTGGTATTCACTGGACTTCCTTGTATGCATATGGATATTATCCTATCACTCACAATATTGTACTTCAAGACGGATCTAGAAATGGCTTTTCTAACTATGAAAGCAACCCCATTTTTCCTCACCTTTTCATCTCCGGAGTAGTATATCATATGATCATCTGATTAAAAATGCCCTATGCCGGTCCATCTCATCTCACCAATGCCTAGTATGTCAATATTTATGCATTCCATTTCCTCCTTAACAATATCTAATTTTCCCACATTCATGGTTCTACATTCCATGTTCCAATCACTAGTGTCTGCTTACAACTGTTCCTCTTCCTTTTTATTTCCATACTCAGTTGCCCTTTCTGTCATTCTATGTGAAGATTATCAAAAAATGACTGGAACAGCACATCAGCAGAGAACTGTCAGAAGTCCAGGCTGGGTTTAGAAGGAGTCGTGGTATTAGGGATATTGTAGCTGATGTTAGATGGATCTTGGCAGAAAGCAGGGAGTACCAGAGGAATGTCTATCTGTGCTTCATTGACTATGCAAAGGCATTTGACTGTGTAGATCATAA
>NW_006399979.1:3253252-3259185 GCF_000299155.1 Elephantulus edwardii | reverse complement strand
AGAAAAAAAAAAAAAAAAGATATGTTCCTGATGTTTTCTGCCCTCTAGACAGCAAAGTGTTTGCCAAGGTGAGTCTAGTGGGGATGGCTGGCTGAATGCTGAGGCTCCATCCTCCGTTGCTTCCTTAGCTGGCATTTATATTTCCCTTTTGTCTCTGAAACTGGGTTCAGAGTTCAGGTCTGGAGCAAGACTCAGTGTTAAGGTTACCTATAGGAAAGGGAGCAAACCTAGAGACAACTAACTTGTGAGCTACAAGGAGAAGGGCTTTGGCTGTGTTACTTAGAGATGTACTGGGTTAAGAAGGTGGAGGAAAGTAGCTAGGCAGCTCTCTCCACAGATTTGACAGCTCTCCCAGGGGCTGATCATCACTCCCTGGGGGCCAGGCAGCTCACCCAGGGCTGGGTGGTACACTCCAGGGTCCAGATGGCACACACCAGGGGACGGGCAGCACATTCCTCTCACCAAAGCCCCCCTGAGGTCTGGACCCTGTGCCCCACTGAAGACATCATGCTTAGAAGACGGGAGTGACAGTGCAGGAGAGGAAGACCCTGAAACAGATAAATTGACAGTGATTGGGGTAGGTGTGTCAGAGATTGTGAGATTGGCTTAGGATAGAGCAGCATTCAGAGTCATTGTTCATAAGATTGCTTTGAGTTGTAGTAGACTCAATGGCACATAATAACAGCAAATTTTCTTTACTACTATACAGAAATCTGTCTGATTTTTATATATTGATCTTACATCCTGTTGCTTGACTTGACTGGCCTATTGTGTCCAACAGCTTTCTTGATGAATCGTTAGCATTTTCAAGTACATTATAATTTCATCTTCATAGAGAGAGTTTTACCACCTCTTTGCCAATTTGGTTGCCTCTTATTTCCTTCTCTTGTTTTATTGCTCTCAATTGTTATTGCTGTTTGGTGCAACTGATTCAAGAACAACTCATACTGACCCTATAAACAACAGATATGAATTTTGTGTCATCCTCATAATCGCTTACACATTCAAGTCCATTACTAAAGTCACTGTTCCAAACCACCTGGTTAAAGGTCTTCCTCTCCTTCACCATCCCTCCACCTTTATAAGCATGATGTCCTTACCCAAGGAATAACCTCTCCTAGCAACATTCCCAAAGTATGTGAAACAAAACTTCATCATCTTAGCCTTCAAGAAGCCCTCAGGCTTCACCCTTTTCACTTATTCTAAGACATACCGGTTTCTTCTTTTGTTAGTCCATTGGATATTCAACACTCTTCTCCAATAGCACATTTCAAAGGTATCAATTCTTCTTCTGTCATCCTTAGCCATTTTCCAGCTCTCATATGCATATTAAATGACTGAAAAACCTTGTTCTGAATCAGGTATATCTTGGTCCTCAAACTGGCATCATTGCTCCCCAATAATTTGGGAAGGTCGCTGACTACAGACTTTAACGGTGAAACATGTATCCTGATCTTCTGTCAGCTGGTACTAACTCTACTGATTGTGGATCCAAGTAAGATGAAGTCATTGATAATCTCAATCTTTTCTCCATCTGTCATTATGATTGCTCTAACTAAAATGTTCAATACAATATTGAATTTCTATTTAACATAGGGGGAGCTCTAGTGGCCTAGTGGTAAGGAGCTATGCTGCCAACCCAAAGGCACAGAGTTTGCTCACATCCACTAGCTACTTCAAGGAAGAAAGATGGACAGTCTCATCCAATGCAGTTTATTGCCTCTGAAACCCTGCTGGAGGGACAACTGTGGGTTGATTCTGACTTGATGGTTATGTAACAACATTCAATATGGGTTCCTGTTCTCAAGAGAAATATCTTTAATCTCTCTCCATTGAGAATGATATTGGTTATCAGTTTAGAGTATATGTTCTTAATTATGTTGAAGAAATTCCCCTCTATTACTATTTTGTTGAGTGTTCATATTAGGGAGAGTATCCAAAGCTTTTCCACATCAATTGAGATGATCGTGTGGTTTTTGTCCTTTAATTATTGATGTGAATGATTACATTTATTATTGTTGAACCATCCTTGCATGCCTGTTATAAATCCCACTTATTCTTTTGATATATTGTTGGATTCTATTTTCCACAATTTTGTTAAAGACTTTTTAATCTATTTGCATAAAAAAATATTGGTCCACAGTTTTAAAAAGAGCAAGAGCCATGTAGAGATGGTCATATCTGACCTTTACCAACTTCACAAAAAAGGACTGCCCTTCTCAACAATACAAAACCAATTCCCATGAGGTCAGACATGTGACAGCATGCTCCCACACCTCTTTCTAATCATCTCAGCACCACTCTTACTGCTTTGCTGGGTCCAAAATCTAATGCAATAGCTCTTAGAACCATATTGGGGAAGTCAAAAGGCAATAATTCAGGTTAGTAGCAGATACAGTTGGGATAATTTCAGAAATGTGTGCGCACAGTCATCTCACAGCTTTAGGCCAGTGTTATGAAATTCTCAGTCCTGGCAACTATGGCTCTCCTCTAGCGCCCATCCTCAAACAACTAAAGCAAAAGGCTCTTACCTCTGGTTCAATGGCATAGCAATCCCCAGATACACCCCATCTCATGTCAGATCTCTGGTTGTCCACTGTGGCTGCTATGGCTGTTGCTCTAAGGACACATTATATTCTCTTGTTTCTTCTTTGCTGGTAATAATACTTATCCTTTTCTGCTGCTAGATTTGCTAAATTTAATGGTGAGACTAGCTAATACCCTTGATGATTGGTGAGACTAGCCAGTCTCCTAGTGGATTGGTAAAACTAGCCAACCCCCTCGTGGATAGGCTATCATACCCTATTCCTGTGTTCTTATCCATCCACTTGGCAAAGTAGAATTCAATTACTAGGAAAGACATTTTAAACACTGCTCTTAATACTACAATGTTGTTGCTGTTTTTGATTGCCTTCAAGTCAAGCACAACTCATAGCAACTCTATGAACAAAACACCTGAAGCCTTCCTATAACTATCGACATTTATCAAAGTTCATAGAATTCCCAGAGGCATGTGGTTTTGGAAGTGGATGCCACTTCTGCTTCCTGGTGTCTTTATCTGGCTTTGGTATCAGGATTATGTTCACTTCATGGAATAACCCTGGGAATATTCCTTCTTTTTCTATATTCTGAAATAATTTGAGTAAAATTGATGACAGTTATTCTGTGAATGTTTGTAAAATTTGCTGGTAAAGCCATTTGGTTCAGAGGTTTCTTTTTGTTAGGAGTTTGTTGTGTGTGGGGTGTTTTTTTTTTTTTTTAATTACCTACTCAATTTCTTCTTTTTGATGAGCCTGTTCAAATGTTATACTTCATCCTGAGTAAGTTGGGTTTTGAATTTCTAAGTATTTTTTCCGTTTTCAATAGATTTTCATATTTGTTAGAGTATAGCTTTTCATAATATTCTGTTATTATCCTTCTTATTTTGGTTGGTTCTGTTGTAATGTGACTCATTTCATTTCTTTTTTTTTGCTTTTTTAAATATTTTAATTTATTTATTTTTCATTTCAATGAGCATCTACAGAGATTTTGGAATTCCATTCATTCACTGTTGCACCCTTCTCCCAGCCCACCCCCCCCCCCCCCCCCCCCATTTGCTCCTCTCCTTGAAAAGCAAAAGAAAAACTCCCTCATTGGTACATGATCCCCCCCCCGCATCTCCCCCAATCCCACCCCCAAACCCAAATATAATCCACTCTGCAACCCTCATTGCGTACTCCTACAATACACATAATACCCTAAAATATAATACTTTTAAACTATTCTCTCTCCCATAGACTTCAATGCCATAAACATTTCATTTCATTTCTTATTAGAATTATTTGTGTTTTACCTACAATCAGGAGAAGATAAAATAGATGAATGGGATCGTCTAAGAATCAAATCCCTGTGTACATCCAAAAACTTCTCCAACAGGGTAAAAAGGGAAGCCACAGACTGGGAAAAAGTATTTGGTAATGACATATCAAATACGGGACTTATATCCAGAATTTATAAAATACTTGAGCACCACGACAATATAAAGGTAAATAATCCAATTGAAAAATGGGCACAGGATATGAACAGACCTTTACCAAAGAAGACATTCAGATGGCTAATAAGCACATGAAGAATCGTTCAAAATCCCTAGCTCTAAGAGAAATGCAAATTAAAACAACTATGAGATATCATCTCACTCCAGTCAGAATAGCAAAATTTAACAGAACAGCAAGCAACAAATGCTGGCGAGGTTGTGGAGAAACTTGAACCCTTATTCAGTGTTGTTAGGAGTGTAAAATGGTGCAACCACTGTGGAAAGCAGTATGGCGCTTTCTCAAAAAGTTGCAAATAGAGATACCATTTGACCCAACAATTCCACTACTGGGAATATACCCCAGAGAGACCATAACTGACATCCAAGCAGATATATGCACACCCATGTTTATCATGGCTTTGTTCACAATAGCAAGAAGTTGGAAACAACCTAAGTGCCCATCAACAAGCGAATGGATAGAGAAGCTGTGGTATATTCACACAATGGAATACTACACTACATTGAAAAACAAGGAACTCATGCAGTATTATTCAAAATGGATTACCCTGGAGGACATTATGCTGGGTGAAGTATCCTAGTCACAAAAGGACAAATACTGCATGGTGCCACTGTTGTAAAACAGGACTGACATCGCGACTGGGGGGAGACTTGAGAAAGATGGGTTCAATAATGTATACTGCATTGAAACAGATGAGGAAGAAAACTGTTTTAAAAGGCATGTGTGATTAGGTATTTTTGTCATGACAGGAGTCCAGAGCAAAGGCTGCATAGTGACCTGGGGAGAGGGATTGTAAAACAATGAAAAAATTTTTCTTTTACTTTTCCAAGAGGGAAGGAAGTATACTGAGGGGGAGGGTTGGGAGGAGAGAAAAGTGTAAAAATGAATGAATGAAAAATCCAAAGCCTCTGTAAATTTTTATTGAAATTAATAATAAATTTTAAAAAAAGAATTATTTGTGTCTTGTCTTTCTTTTCCTTTGTTAAATTTGCCAGTGGTTTGTTGATTTTATTGACCCATGCAAAGAATCAACTTCTAATCTTGATTGTTCCAATTGTTTTCCTGATTTCTATTCCTTTTATTTCTGCCCTTACTTTTTAAATTTCCTTTATTTTATATGAAGGACAGTTTGTTTGCTGTTCTTTTACTATTTATTGGAGTGAGTTAAATAATTTACTTTTGTTCATTCTTACCTTTTGATATATTTGCTTATTACTATGAATTGGCCCCTATGTATAGCTTTTGCTGTGTTCTGGAGGCTTTAATATGTTATATTTTAATGTCCATTGTTTAAAAAATATTTTATCTCATTTTTTAAAAATTTTTTCTAAAGTCCAATAGTGATCAATCAGGTACATGGATTTGTTGGATTTTTCTTCCTTTATCCTCTTGATTTAGCCTTTCTGTCATTGTGATCTCAGTAAATGTTTTGTAGTATTTCAGTGTGGGAGTTTGTTGGTTTGTGATGTGTTTTGGGTTCTTTTTTTAATATTTTGAGGCTTGCTTTATGACCTGACATATGGTCAGTTCTCCATATGCCCTGGAGAAGAATGTATATTGAACTTTTGGAGGGTATATTATTCTGTATGTTTATGAAGTCAGCTTATTTTAGTGTATAGTTTAGTTCTATGTGCATTATTTGAGCATTTTTATCTCCTGTGTCTAGTGCTCTCAAGATTCTGAGGGAAAAATAATCATAGACTATCAACAAATGGAATTATTCATCAGTAAGGCACCTATAAAAAAATCTGAAGGACATTATGCTGAGTGAATTAAGGCAGTCACAAAAAGGACAAATACTATATGAGCCCACTAATGTAAAAAAGCTAAGGAAAGATTTTTACACAGAAAGAAACATTCTTTGATAGTTACCAGGGATAAGAAAAGGAGAGAAGGAAAATC
>NW_006399979.1:3241388-3253152 GCF_000299155.1 Elephantulus edwardii | reverse complement strand
ATAGAAAGGGAATGTAAAATAGGGAAATGATAAGCATTATAGCAGCTCAGTATTACAGAAAAGGAAGACAGAAAACTGTGTTAGGGTTACAGTTAATCACCTTAACAACAAAAACATAGCAACAATTGTGAAGATGACACAAACCAGGAAGTGTTTTGTTCTAGTTTTTGTAGGGTCTCTGTGAATCAGAACTGACTCAATGACACCAAAAAACAATAGCATGGGATGCACTAATCAAGTACTAATTCTACCTCTTACTGAATGGTGTTGGTCAAGGTATAATGCCTTTGAGCTGTGGTACGGAGGAGAATATTCAATACACCATGGTCTGTGCTAGGAGGACAAACAGGCAAGGATTCTGAAGTTCCATCTGACATACTTTGGGTATGTTGCAAGGAGGGACCAGTCCTTGGAGATGGACATCATCCTTGGAAGTGTGGAGGGACCGCATAAGAGAGGAAGCCCTTGGTGCAACCACTGTGGAAAGAGGTATGGTGCTTTCTTCAAAAAGTTGCAAATAGAGATACAATTTGACCCAGCAATGGATTGACTCAGTGACTACGATAGTGGGGGTAGGTGTGCCGGAGATAATACAGTTGGCTCAGGATAGAGCAGGGTTCAGAGCTGTTATACTTAGGCGTTGCTATGAGTCCCAAGTGACTCGATGGCACATAACAATAACAACAAAGAATTTAAAAATTCTATCTAACTCATTTGGGGTCATACTATTGTTTATTTACAATCTAACATATTTAGTACTTGATATATGTTAGACACTACTGTAAATGTTTAGCAAATATTAATTCATCTAATCCACACAAGGCTCCTATAACAAAGATACTATTATTATTCCCCACTTAAAAGATGAAAGAACTGAGGTCTAGAGTGGCAAAGTAACTTGTCTTCAGTCATGAAATCCTTGGTGGTAAAATCAGAAACATAAACCACAGAACTGGCCCTCGAGTTCTCATCTTTACCAGTCAACAGTCAATTTCTTTAATCTTGTGCTATTAATATGCACCACCTGTTTTAGAAATCCACAGAACTGGGAAGATAGCAAAAACAAAATGGAAAACAAAACAAAACCAAACCCCTTTTGCAATAGAGTAGATTCTGACTCATAGTGCCACAAAGTAGAACTACTCCATAAGACTTCCAAGGTTGTAATATTTACAAAAGTGGACTGCCACATCTTTCTCCCATGCCTGGTGGACTCTAAATGTTGACTTTTGGTTAACAACAGAATGTTTAACTATTGCTCCAGTCAGCAAGGCTCCTTGGGCACAAAACAGAACTTAATAAGGGTCCTCAGAAAAGGCCAGTCCTTGGAAAATGACACCATGCTTGGAAAAGTAGAGAGCCAGACAAGAAGAGGAAGACACTCAAAGAAATGGCTTGACATAGTTGCAGCAGTGGGTTTATGCACAGCAGAGATGATGAGGGTAGTGCAGGATCATGCAAAGTTTCAATCTGTTATAATAGGATAACTACGAATCAGAGTCCACTTTATGGCACCTAGCAGCAACCTTAGTACATTGATAGGAAATTGTCAGAAATTCAAGATGGATTCAGAAGAAGTCATGGAGTCAGGTGTATCATTACTCACACTAGACACTTACTGACTGAAAACAGAGACTACCAGAAAGATAATTATCTATGGTTTATTGACTATGAAAAGCATTTGATTGTGTGGATCATCCTCGGTTATGGGTAACACTGGGAAGGTGAAAATACCAGAAAGTTTAATTGTGTTCATATGGAACTGGTAGAGAGAACAGGAAGCAATAGTTTGAACAGAGCAAGAGGATTTTGTATGGTTTAAATTAGGAAATATGTGTGCGAGTACTGTACACTTTTCACCACATTTGTTCAATCTGTATACTTAAACAAATAATCTGAGAAATTGGATTATATGAAAAAGAATGCAGCATTGAGATTAAAGAAAAAATTATTCAGATGACAAAACTTTGCTTTTGGAAAATGAAGAAGACTTGAACTAAGGATGGATCACATGTCAACATAAATTTTAAAAAAATTCTCGACAACAACAACTCAGGGATGAAGAGGCGGTAAAATGTGCAGCAATGAGTGAATGAAAATTTTTTTTCTGTAAACTCTTATTAAAAGCACAATTAAAGGCAGCTGGCCTAGTGGCAAAAGCGGCACTGCAATCCCAGAGGCATGTGGTTCAAATCCACCAGATGCTCTGCTGGAAAAGGAGGACAATCTTCTCCTGTACCAGTCATATTCAATTTGATGGCACAGACAAAATATTTTTTTTAAAAAATCACAATTAAAATTTAAAAAAGTGTTATTAAAAATAAAGAATAAAAAATCCTCATAATAAAGTCAATAATTATCATAATAAAAAGATAAAAAATTGAAGTTGCCACAGTCAATGAAAATAGAAGCAGCAGTCAAAACAAACAGACATTTCATTGCATTAGGTGAATCTGCTGCAAAGAACCATCTCTGAAAAGGAAGGATGTCAATTTGAGGACTAAGGTGCGACATACCCAGTCCATGATATTAACAATCATTTTTAAATGTGAAAGTGGAATAATGACTAATCAATATATTTGTGCTCCCCTTTCTAAATAGTAACAATTTTTTGTACATTTCCCTGCATCTTTTATTCTGTAGACACTTTCTAGTTTTATGTTTTCCTTGAGAAGTAATGACCTGAACCACAAAGTATTTCTACTATAGATGTACAATATCCTGGGGTTATCTTCTTCCTTCCCAGGATTTTTCATGTGCATTTTGCATTCAGTTTTTGGCACAGAAGGTTTTAAGGACATTGTTTTTCGGGTAATGAGTTCCTGATCAGTGCAAAAGTCAAATGGTTCACTATTAGTTAAAAGGTAGATGGTTCAAGCCCACTAGAAGTGCCAGTTTTATAAAATCTGTAGAGTACAGTTTTACTCTGCACAAATGGGGTTATTATAAGTCAGAATTGATGCAAAGGCATCAATTTTTTTTATTTTTCCACCTCCAACTGCATCCCCGTCCCAAGAAATAATCAAAATAATTGAGAGGTTCTCATAAATTTCTTGTTAGCCAACTCTTAAGATCCTGTTTGGCATCATTTGGCATCATTGACTTAGCTCTTGTTTTCCCAGAAAAGCATATCCTCAGTAATAATTAATTCATTTTATTATGTATTTTTATATCCTATCACCTCCTTTTCTTTTTTCACATCAGGTGGATAATGTGCCCATGTCATAACAAGGTTTAAAGGGTAGCACTTGTCATACAAAAGCATGACCACCCAAGCATCATGCTTATGAAACAGAAAAGGATCAATCTATCACTTTCTAAGGGGAGCTCTGTGTTAACCCAAAGGTGGTACGCCTCTGGCAATTCAGACCCACTAGCAGCTACACAGGAAGTTTACCGCTCCTGTGTCAATTGCAGCAGGAGGATCGACTATGACTCAGTTCTGACTCAGTAGCCACGGAAGAATGATGATTATTTTCTAAAACATGAAACTTACCTTGCTTCAGTGTTATTTCTGGTGACATTAGCCATCAGCTTCTATGTCTTAGAAACGGACTGAATTAACCCCTGCATATCTTTGTTGACTAATTTTACTCAGTTATAGATCTAACAATGTTCTCCCCATATTTGTGATCCGCCCGGATGTCAACCTCATTCTACCACAGTGGCACCATATAGCATTTGTCCCTTTGTGACTGAGATATTTCACTCAGCATCATATCCTCCAGGGTTACCCATTTTGAATA
Organism: Elephantulus edwardii; assembly: GCF_000299155.1. Classification (NCBI taxonomy): domain Eukaryota; kingdom Metazoa; phylum Chordata; class Mammalia; order Macroscelidea; family Macroscelididae; genus Elephantulus; species Elephantulus edwardii. The sequence goes on along the minus strand of NW_006399979.1, from coordinate 3,249,406 downwards.
ATATTGCATGAGTTCCTTGTTTTTCAACAGTGTAGTATTCCATTGTGTGAATATACCATAGCTTCTCTACCCATTCATTTGTTGATGGACACTTAGGTTGTTTCCAACTTCTTGCTATTGTGAACAAAGTCACGATAAACATGGGTATGCATATATCTACTCGGATGTTGTTTATGGTATCTTTGGGGTATATTCCCAGTAGTGGAATTGCTGGGTCAAATGGTATCTCTATTTGCAACTTTTTGAGAACACGCCACACTGCTTTCCACAGTGGTTGCACCATTTTACACTCCCACCAACAGTGAATAAGGATTCCAGTCTCTCCACAGCCTCGCCAGCATTTGTTGCTTGCTGTTCTGTTAAATTTTGCTAGTCTTACTGGGGTGAGATGATATCTCATAGCTGTCTTGATTTGCATCTCTCTCAGAGCTAGGGATTTTGAACATTTCTTCATGTGCTTGTTGGCCATCTGAATGTCTTCTTTGGTGAAGTGTCTGTTCATATCCTGTGTAAATGGCTATATTTTGATGTTTGTTTTTTGTTGTTGTATGCCATTGAGTTGGATATGATTCAAACCGGACCCTCTAGGGTTTTCAGAAGCGGTAAATCACACAGGAAGAACTTGCCCACCCTTCTTCCATAGAACAACTGGTGGATTTAAACTTTAAGCCTTTGAGATTGCAGCACAATCTCAAAGTACAATTTCTTACCACTTCTTATTAATTATTATTATTAGTTATTATTATATATTTTTCCAAGGGAAAGTTATCACAGCAAACATTGCCCATATTCCAATTCTCCTTGATACTGAATTCTTGTCCCTTGACTGGGTAAAGCAACCTCATTTCTGTGTAATACATTTTCATCTTTTCTCAGGTTAATGCAAGAACAATTTTTGTCACTTATAAATAGACCTAAAAGGCATTTAACTAATATCCAACAGCTCTTCTGCAGGAGAATGAGGGACAGTCTTCTCCCATCTGATTAAAGTGCTTCTGAAAACCACTGGAGGGTCAGTCATGGTCTTTTCAATCTCTTGCTATGCTGCTGAGAGCTGAAGAATAAATAAGAATGACAGGAGTAGAATTGATGCTTCTGAGCTGTGGTGTTGGAGAAGAGTACTGGATATCCCATGGAGTACAAAAGAACAAACAGATATATGTCTTGGAGAGGGTGCAACCAGAGTGCTCCTTGGAGACAAAGATGACAAAGCTTTGTTTCACATACTTTGGACAAGTTGCTAGGACATATTCTTCCTTGTTGTTGTTGTTATGTGCCATCAAGTCACTTGTGACTCATAGCGACCCTTATGTACAACAGCCCTAAACTCTGCTCTGTCCTGTGCCAATCGCACTGTCTCTGACACTCCCATCCCAATTATCCCAGTCACTGAATCAATCCACCTCATAGAAGGCCTTCCCCTCCTGTGCTGTCCCTCCACCCTCCCAAGCATGATGTCCTTCTCCAAGGACTGGTCTCTCCTCACAACATGTCCAAAGTAAGTTAGACAGAGCCTGAGAATCCATGCCTCCAAGGAGCTACCCGGTTTAACCCTTTCCAGGATGAATCTGTTTGTTTTCCTAGCAGTCCCTCAATACTCTTCTCCAGCACCAGACCTCAAAGGCTTCAATTCTCCTTCTATCCTCCTTGGTCATTGTCCAACTCTCTGATGCATAACAAGTGATTGCAAAGACCATGGCCTGTATCAGACACACCTTAGATTCTTCCTTAGAGAGGAAAATCATACTTGAAAGAGTATAGAAATCATACTTGGAGAGTCAGAGAGATGATTCCCTTCAACCAGATGGATTGGCACAGTTACTACAGCAATGGGCCCAAGTGTGTCAGAGATGTTAAGGATAGGACAGAATTCCAGCTGCTGTTCATAAGGTCGCTATGAGTTGTACCAACAACACCTAATATCAACAATGTAATATTAATGAAGTATTGTAAAATTTACATAAAACTTCAAAGGACTAGAATAATGAAGACAATGCTGATCGTAAAGCTACCATCATGATGATAATCTAGAGCAGGGAGTCTAGAAGTAGAACAATCTATGTCACTTAATTTTCAGCAACCATGCCAGCTATTCGAGGGAGTAAATAAAGAAGTAACCCACAAAAATTCTGCTGGTGGCACCTTATCTACATATTAAAAATTATTTTTATGGGCTTTTATGCTTGGTTAGAAAGGTAGAACTATAAAAGTCCTTAAAAAGAGCCTACAACTCAGAGTACAATCATGCTCCAAAAATTTTTCAATGGCTAATTTTTTTGGAAGTAGATAATTGGTTTTCTTCCAAGGCACATCAAGGTGGACTTGGACTTCTGATATTTTGGTTAGTAACTGCACTCAGCTATTTATATCACCTAGCAATTCCAAGAATTCTCCTTGAAAACCCCCTCCAAATTTATTGTTGCTAAATTGATTCCAACTCAGTGAACCTAGGACAGAGTAGAATTTTTGCATAAGGTTTCTAAAGATGTAAAAGCTGGCTGTAAAAAAAATCTATTCACTCAGTCTATAAGAATAAATACTGCATAGGAAAATTATTGTAAAAACTGAAGGATAACTAATAAAACATGTATGGTGATTCAAGGGGGGAAGGGGTGGGAACAGAGGGGAAAAGGTTGACAAGGGAGGAAAGCATAGGGTCACACAATTTGGTGGATGGATGGGGGGGAGAAATGGGAAATGGGAAAGATCTTGCAGGAATCTGGAAAGACAAGGTAATGATGGTTTAATTGTTGTTGTTGCTGTGTGCCATTGAGTTGCCTGTGATTCGTAGTGACCCTGTGTACAAAAACCCAAACCCTGCTCTATCCCGTGCCAAACTTATTGTTCCCTACACACCTATCCCCATTACCCCAGTGACTGAATCAATCCATCTCCTCGAGGGTCTTCCTCTCCTGTGCTGTCCCTCCATGCTCCCAAGCATAGCATCCCTCTCCAAGGACTGATCCCATCTTGCAACATGTCCAAAGTATGTCAGATGGAGCTTTAGAATGCTTGCCTGCTTCCAAGAAGCAGCCTGCCTCCACCCTCTCCAGGATGAACTTGTTTGTTTCCCCAGCAGTCCATGGTATATTCAGTACTCTTCTCTAGCACCACAGCTCAAAGGCATCAATTCTCCTATAATCCCTAATCATTGTCGAGCTCTCTGATGCATGGTTTAATAGTGAATGCTTTTATAACACAATGAGAATGGTTATATGAAACACCATATAAATAAAGAAGAGTATGAAACACACACACACACACACACATCTTTATTCCAAGGAGAAGCTGCAGAGTTCCAACTCTTAACCTTTTGATTTTAACCAAGTGCTTAAGCACTGTGCTACCAGCATCCTTTGTGTTTGTTTCATACAGTTTGTTTTATACCCATTCCCACATTCCAGCTCTGATAATAGATATTGTGAGGTACCCCCGTGGCATTCTGCAGTTCCTTGTCAGCTTCATTCTTTTGTAATTATTTGCTTGATTTATGTCCTCCTCAAGGAATGAAGCAAGGACGATGTGACTAGCATTCAGCACAGTGGGTTTCTGAGGCTATATATAAATCTTTGTGGGAGATTGCCCATCTTTCTCCCACGGAGTTGTTGGCTATTTGAACTGCCAGAAAGGTGTGGCCTTTCAGTTTGCAGCACAAATTGGTATGGACTGTGTAGCTTACTTGTAGTTAAATATGCAATGAATGTTCTTTGATGCATGAAAGTAAAATGACAACACACAGACTGAAAAAGTAACCAAACTTCTGTTGAGTAGCAGATAGTCTAGGAAAATGTACCAAACTAATTTCATTTTTTAAGAAAGTGAGTATGAGAAATTTGATGCAACTGTGTTTTTAAAAGGGTGCTCTGGTACTGAAAAGCAAAGATGTCAGTCTGGAGACTAAGGTGCACAATGACTAAGCTAAAAATGACTAGGGATGATAGAAGGAGAATTGATGCCTTTGAGCTATGGTGCTGGAGAAGAGTATTGAATATATCATGGACTGCTAAGAAAACAAACAGGTTCATCCTAGAGAGGATGAAGCCAGGCTGCTCCTTGTAGGCAAGGATTCTGAGGCTCCATCTGACATACTTTGAGCATGGAAGGAAGAGGGACATCATGCTTGGCAGAGTGGAGGGACAGCTCAAGAGAGGAAGACCCTTGATGAGATGGATTGACTCAGTGACTGAAGTAATGGGGAAAGGTATGTCAGAGACAATAAGTTTGGCACAGCATAGAGCAAGTTTCGCGTGACTCAATGGCACATAACAACAACTGGTGGCTTAGTGATCAGGAGTTACATTGCCAATCCAAAGGCACATGGTTCAAATCCACTAGCTGTTCTGCAGCACAAAGATGGGCAATATTCTCCTGTGCAATTTACGGTCTCTGAAAACTCACTGGGCGGTCAGCTATGAGTCAATTCCAACTAAGTAACCTATTTTCTGCCCTCTCAGAAATATTTATTACTATCTGGCTAGCTATTAGAAACACCACTTTATGGCTATGAGTAAACAGTAAGTCTAAATGGTAGAGTAACTCCCAGGGGAAAGTTATAAGCTTGTTATAAAAGTCTTTTGCTTGGGAAAAGCAACCTTATAACTGGGATGCTTCTTTCCTCACCTACATTAACAAAAATCACAGCTGGACACCATTCTCACTATGACAGTCTTTATTTTTAATACTTTGAATTGTACTATATTTAAAGAGAAGGACTTTATATTGTTCGCATTGATAGATTTGCCTTTTCCAAAAGCTGCTATCAAAATATCTCCCATCGACCGTGCTCTGCCCCATCAAAAAGTGGAGTTTGTGTCCCCTCCTTTTGGATCTGGATAGACTTCTTCTAACAGGAGAGAAGGACAGAAATGCTGCTTTACAGCTTTCAAGGCCAGGTCATAAAGGCCATGCAGCTTCCATACAGTTCTTTTGAAAAGCTTCCTCGAGGGATGCTCTCTCTCAGAATCTTGCCTTACTGTGAATGAAGACATATGGGGAGACCAAGGTTTAGGTGTTTGAATTCCCAGTCTCACCAGAGCCCAGTCTTCATCATTCCAGCACAAGCGTCAGACATCAGGAGTAAAGTTCTCAGTCCAGTCATTTGAGCCATCTATAGCCATTAGCCTCTTTCTAGCCATAGTAGAGAAGACCAGGGTAGTACCAATTGTTTGCACTCGCCTGGCTGGCAGTTTAAACCCCCTTGGTGGGGCTGCAAAAGAAGAGGCTTTATGATCTCATTTTACAAAGAAAATGATGAAAGAGTTCTGTTCTGTAGCACATGGAGTTTCCATAAATGTGTTAATCATGAGTCAGAATCAACGCAATGGCACTAAACAACAAATAACACCATGGACACAAGCCATCTCTGCTGTTGTAATATCCTTTAAAGTTGCTGGCATATCCTTAAGTAAAATAAAAATTTTCCTATTTATATCTTAAGTTTGTGATGTAGCTATACTAAGTGATACTTAGCTACTGTTAAACAAGTACATTTCAGAAATATTTAAAAGAAGATAGTTGTTCCAAAAGTGTGTATGGCAACAGCCCAGTGTAAGAGATACATCATTGCAAAGAGCACTGGTGTGCAACAATGAATTAATTGAAAAAAAAAATTGAGGGAGCTCTGGTGTCCTAGTGGCAAGAAACTGCACTGCAATTTCAGAGGTATGTGATTTGAATCCACCAGATGCTCTGCTGGATAAGGAGGGGCAATCTCCTCCTGTACCTGTCAGATCTGATTTGACAGTACACACAAAAAATAATAAAATTTTTAAAAAAAATTGAAATGGGGGAGAGGGAAAGGAGGGCAAGGCGGTAAAGTGTGCAACAATGAATGAAAATCCAACTTTTCTGTAAATGTTCATTGTTGTTGTTATATGCCGTCGAGTCACTTGCAACTCATAATGACCCTAAACCCTGCTCTATCCTGTGCCAACCTCATTGTCTTCGACACACCTACTCCCACTACCCCAATCACTGAATCGATCCATCTCATCAAGGGTCTTCCTTTCTTGTGCCTCTACTCTCCCAAACATGATATCCCTCTCCAAGGACTGGTCCCTTAATGCCACTTGCCCAGAGTATTTCAGATGAAACCTCAGAATCCTTGCCTCCAAGGAGCAGTCTGGTGTCACCCTCTCCAAGGGAAACCTGTTTATTCATTAAAATTACAATATAAAATAAAATTTTATTTAGAAAAAAAACCAGCTAAAAAGTGGTAGTGGTTGTCAAAAGGCACTGTGAGAAGAAAATAACAGACTTTCTAAGAATCTAATGAAAGCATTAACTTGTCAGAAAAAAATGCACTTTAATAGAATATTTAGAACAGTAACAATTTTGAGGTGCCATCTTTGGCCTTTGAGAGTGCTGGTGAAGTGTACGAAATGAATGAATATACAATGGACTACCCAAAAGACAAACCAATCAGTCCTGGTCGAAGTGCTCCTTGGAGGCAAGGATGGTAAAACTTTTTCTTCCATACTTTGAGTATGTTGCCAAGAGGGACCAGTCCTTAGGAAAAGACATCATGCTGAAAAAGATAGAGGATCATTGAGAGAGAAGACAACCTTCAATGAGATGGACTGACACGGTGACTGCCACAGTGGGCTTGAGCACAGCAGAGGTCCTGAGGATGAGCAGGATGGGTCAAGGTTCAAATCTGTTGTTCATAGCATCCCTATGAGTCATAGTCAACTCAAGGACATCTAAGAACAGCAGCACTCGTGGTCTTCTGAGGAGACAAATCACAGACCGAGTGACAGTTTGGTTATTTTTTAGAGAGTGACTTAATTGTTTGAGTAGCATTCATTAATAACAAATCAGGGAGCACTACTTAGTGGAACTTGCTACAGAGGTAACTTGTGGTTGCTATGAAGCTGAACACTGAGACACTGATGTGTCAAATGCGAGAATGGTTACCCACGGTGGACAGTGTTTGGTGTAGCTTCTCAATTAAAATAAGCTTGGAAGCAAGAGTGGCATCCACTTCTGAAAACGCTTGCCTCCAGAAACCCTATGAAAATAGAAAGGATGAAAATTATACAAGCGCTCAGGTCTTTCATTCATAGGGTCGCTATGAGTCACCTACGACTCGATGACACTTAACAAAAACAACAACTTAGTGGTAAGGCATTGCACTACTGATGCCAAGGTACACAGTGCAAATCCAGGGGCTGCTCCATGGGAGAAAGATGGGCAGTCACCCCCATGCAATATACTGCTTCTGGAAATCTGCTGGAGGGTCAGCTATGGATCAGTTCTAGCTGGACAGCACACAACAGCAACAAACCAATTATAAGAGCCCTGAGGGTGTAGTATCTTAATTAAGTATAAATTATCAGACTGCTAATTGAAATGGCAGATGTTCAATTGCACCAGCCACTCTGCAGAATAAAAGATGGGTAGTCAGTCTTCTCCATAAAGATTTAGAGCCTTGGAAACCTTAGAGAGGGTTTCTGTGAGGCAGATCAACCCTTTAATCCTGGCTTTGGGTTAATAACTAATAAAGCACATAGACAAAGAACTACCATTTTCCTCAAGCATTAATTGAATTTTTTATTTACATAAAAATTATGCTAATTTTCATTAACATAAATAAGTGTACAGACCACTAACTACAAAGATAACTGATTATTTTGACTGAATAAATATGTTTCAAGATTTGTAGAAATGGTGAAAATTATTTAAATGTATGCAATCAATCATGGTAACTAATTTCAAGTGGGCTTAGGTCACTGAAAGCAATGAGAAGTAGTTTCATGATTTTTATAAGGTTAGTTAACCCTAAATCAGAAATACTAGTCCTGCAATTTATGGTGCACATCTGAATCTATCGTTGTTGTTGTTGTTGTTGTTATGTGCCCTCGAGTCGCCTGCGACTCATAGTGACCCTATGTACAATAGCCCTAAACTCCGCTCTGTCCTGTGTCAATCGCACTGTCTCTGACACTCCCATCCCAATTATCCCAGTCACTGAATCAATCCACCTCATAGAGGGCCTTCCTCTCCTGCGCCGTCCCTCC
>NW_006399979.1:3195684-3229337 GCF_000299155.1 Elephantulus edwardii | reverse complement strand
TTTTCTTCTTTTTCCTTCTTTTTTGAGTCTGCTTTTTGCTCTAGCAGATCAGTGGTGACAATTTTGTCTTCGATTTCACTGATTCTGTGTTCCATCTCATCAACTCTGCTCATATGTCCCTCCATCATGTTGACGGCCTCTGAAACATTGGACCTTATTTTTTGAATGGTGGATTCTTGTTTTTCCAGTGCCGCTAATGCCTCATTTGTTTTCTCTGCAGTGTTTTGCATTGTTTTTTTGAACTCTTCCTGGTCTTTGCTTGTAGCATCCTGTAATTCATCAAGTTTGTCTTTCATCCATTGGATATATTCCATCACTCCTCTTTTAAATTCTGTGTCAGAAAGTTCCATCAGACTTTCTGGCTTCAGGGTATCCACTGCTACTGTGTTGCTGTTTGTGAGTGACATCTTGCTTTGTTCTTGTGTATTGTGTGGGATAGTTTGCTTTCTTCGAGACGTTTGTATGTGTTCTTGATCTGAAGACAATGCTCTTGAGAGCAGATGGGCAGCTACCGAACTTGTGCATTTTTCTGACTTTCTGAGTTCAGAAAAATGTCAATTCAGAGCTTGCTAGGGCAATCTCTTGTTGCTAAGACAGGTCAACGTGCTCTCGTTTAAAGGCAGGTTGATTTCCCAGATGTGTAGGCACTGGTGCGGAGCCAAATGGGGTGAGGCAGGCAAAGGGTTGGGTGATCGCAAGGGCAGGTCAAACACTTGGGGGACCTTGCTCAAACCTCTGCTGTCTCAGTGTGCTCACGACTGGGGTCCTTACTCAAATTCCTGCAGTCCGTTTCCTACCCAGTGGTTTTCTCAGTGTTTCCTGCCTGGTGACACTTACGCAGGTGCCCTCACAAAACAGCCCCTGCTCCAGCAGGGTCCTGGATCTGATAGGATCCGGAAAGTCAAGGTCAAATCCCCACTATCCCACTAGCCTCTGGCTGGTCTGCAGAGTTCATAGAAGCCAGCTGGCTGGCTTGTTTTTGGCAGTTGATGTAGCCTGATAGAGCTTGGCCAAATTCCACACTAGTGGGCATGCCCTTAGGTACTCTCCCAGGTAATCAGCAATGCCCCAGTAAACACAGCCAAGATCCTACCAGCCTTTCTCCTGCCAGGTTAGCTCCACAACAGCTCGGCTGATAGCTCCAAGTGATGGCTGGATCCACGGTGGTGCCCTGAGGTCACAGGGCTGTGGTGGGGGCTGAGGTGCATGGTTGTGGAGCTGCAAGGGGGGTGGGCGAAGGGGCAGAAAGCAAGGGACTAGGGGGGCCTAAGGAGAGCAGGGCTTGGACACTACCACCAAGAGGTGGGGACAGGTCTTGGGCGCTGCTGGGGATTTATGCAGCAACACCCTGTGTGTTGGGAGTCACACAGGTGCAGGCTGCAGGGGGGTTGCACAGTGGCGGGTAGTCTTCGCTCCTCTGGGGTCTCACGGTCTTTGCTCCTCTGAAGTTCCGATGGATGATATTCTTGATATCCTCCCACAACTATTTGGTCTTTGCTCATAAAAAAAGACATCATACTTGGAAAGGTGGAGGGATAGTGCAGGAGGGGAAGACCCCCAGATGAGATAAATTGTCCCAGTAACTGAAGTACTGGGGATAGGTGTGTCAGAGACAGTCAGATTGGCTCAAGATAGAACTGGGTTCAAAGTTACTGTACATAGGGTCGCTATGTGTCACAGGTGACTCAATGGCACATAACAACAGCAAGAACATTTTTTTAAAAGCTTCTATGGACATTTGACAGAAGAACTGATGCCTTTGAATTGTGGTGTTGGAGAAGAGTATTAAATATGTCATGAATATCAAATGTGTCTTGGAGGAAGTGTAACCAGGGTTCTCCCTGAAGACAAGCCTGGTGACACTCTGTCTCACATACTTTGGCATGTTGTCAGGAGGAAAAAACCCTCATGATGAGAAATGTAGTGAGGATCAGAGAAAGAGAAGACAATGGGTTTGAGCATATAAGACATCATGAAGATGAAGCAGGATAGGGCAACACTCAGAACTGTTGTCACTCTAAGTTGAAGTCGTTGCAACAGCAATGGACATCTATGTATAACTATAGAGCGAGAGCTGTAATGTGACAGGATAACCTTCCCCCCCCAAATCTTACGAGTTTTCCATCTTACCTCTTTTCTATTGTTCATCTTACTAGAAAATATTTGAATTTTCCTTCTCTGACATGTTTCCTAATAACATAAGTGCCAGATTTCTGCAGATCCTGCGGGTTTGTTTTTTTTTTTACACATTGAAGTTTTGTGACAACTTGTATCAAGCAAGTCTATGACAGTGCTCATGCACTGTCTTTCCAACAGCATATGCACACTTAATATCTCTGTTACATTTTTATAATTCTCACAATAATTTTAACTTTTTCATAATGAAACTACAGCACACATAGTAGACTACCCGAATTCACTGTCATAAAATTTTATGGAAGGAATCTGCCCATTTTCTCCTGTAAATTTAAGACTGGTGTTGAACCACTAGCTTTCAATTTATCTGCCCAATTATATTAGGGATAATAGCACCGGGGTAGTTCAAACATGATCTAGGGAAACCATAAAATTGGTGTAACTAGCTTCACTGTGATATTAGGTTTGTTATGGTGGTCTGGAACCTAACATGCATTTCCTTTTCTCTTAAATGCCTCGAAATGATTCAACCATATGAGGAGTACATCTTTTTACTTTGGGAAAAACTCCTAACTTAATTTTCTAAATGTCTCTTCCTTTGACAGTGTCTATAGAAGAGTAGAAAATTCCAATTTTGAATGAACCAAATTTGTCATTTCCCCCCCCTTTATGAATCAAGCTTTCAGAGTCATATGTACAGAACATTTTATTTAATCTAAGATTTTCTGTATTTTTTTGTCCTGCTAGGAGTTGTTTCTAATAGCTCCTTATTAACTATTTCGTATAGAGAGGGCAGAAGTTACCAACAGCACAATTGGCAATGTCTGCAGAAATTCTTGCTTGTCACAACTTGAGAAATGGTTACCATCTATAAGATAGTGACTAAGGATGCATATGCATCTTACAGCACCCAGGAAGTAGTTATCTATCCCAAAATGTCAATAATGCAAATAACAAAATTTCCTGCTAGAAAATTCATGGTCATGTTACCACTCTCATTCCAGATTGGTTCTTTTCTTTCTTTTTATTTTGACGACCTGTGGTGGTCTAGTGGCAAGAAGCTGTGCTGCAATTCTGAAGGTACATGGTTCGAGGCCACCAGCTGCTCTGCATGAGAAGGATGAGTAATCTCCTTTTGTGTGATTAACTGTCTCTGTAAACATGCTGCAGGATCATCTATGGGTTGGTTCTGAACAACAACCACAGTCTAACTAGCAGTCTACCCTAATATGCAATGTTGTGAGTGATCCGTATTCTACCCACATGCATACAAGGAAGGCCTGTTAGACTGACTGTTATTCAAATATGTGCACCAACAAATAAAGCTAAAAAGGAGTAAATTGAGGGCTCCTACTAATTTTTGCAATCAGAATTGACCAAACATGTAATCAAGGTGCATTAATTCGTGTCTTGAATACAAAACTTGAAAACATGTAATCAAGGTGCATTAATTCATGTCTTGAATACAAAACTTGAAAACAGTGAAGAAGGAATAGTTAGAAGGTACCGACTTGGTGACAAAAATCAAATGGAAAAATTAATTATTGATTTTTGTACATTCAAATATTTCTTCATAGTAAATACCTTTTAAAAAAATCTATGTTGGTTTGCATACAAAATTCGTATACTTTGTGATTCATTCATGTGCATTGTGTTTCACACAGAAGGCGACTTTACACATGAACTTCGTCTGATGATCTGCATGGGAGTCAGATTGACTACATTTTTGGGAAGACTCAATAGAGAACCTCAATATCAAGAGTCAGATCCAGACCAGGTGCCAGCTGTTGAAAAGATCATCATTTACTCATGTACATATTCAAATTGAAATGGACGATATTAAAACAAATCCAAAAGAAGCAAAATATGACCTTGAGTCTGTTCCACCTGAATTTACAAAAGGTGAGGAATTTATCACTAATGATTGAAGACCAGAGGAGTTGTGATCTGATATCAAGGATATCATCCATGAAGAGAGCAAAAGGTCATTAAAAAAAAGAGAAAGCCAAAATAGATGTCAGAAGAAGCTATAAAAATTGCATTACAATATTAGGAAGCCAAAACAAAGGGGAAATATGATGAAGAAAAAGAGCTGAAAAGAATATTTCAAAGGGCAGCTCGAAAAGACAAAGTATTATTTAAAAAAATGTGTAGAGACCTACAATTGGAAAGTAAAAAAGGCAAGAACTCACTCAGCATTTCTCAAGCTGAAAGAAGTGAAAAGCAAATTCAAGCCTGAGAATACTGGGAAATGCCATAGGCAAAATTTTGAATGATCTGGAAAGCATTCAAAGAAGATGGGAGGGATACGCAGAATCACTGTACCAAAAAGAATTGGTCAGGACTGAATGAAATATTTCAGGAAGTACCATATGAACAAGAGCCAATGGTAACAAAGAAAGAAGTTAAAGCTGTGCTGGAAATACTGGGGGGGGGGGGAATGTCCCCAGAAATCAGTGGAAAACCAATTGACATGTTTCAACCAAAAGATGCAGCACTAGACATGTTCTCCAGCCCGTGCTAGGAAATTTGGAGAAAAATTGCCTTGTGGACTGAGTGGAAGAGATTCGTATTGTTCCCATTACCAAGAAAAGTGATCCAACAGAATATGGAAATTATCAAACAATATCATTATTATAATATCATTAATATCACAGGCAAGCAAAATATTGTTGGAGATCATAAAAAAAAATCCTGGAATAGTATATTGACAGGGAACTGCCAAAAGTGAAAATCTAATTTAGAAGAGGCTGTGACATCAGGAATATCATTGCTGATGTCAGATGACCCTGGATTAAAGCAGAGAAGAATGTCTATCTGTGTTTTATTGACTATGCAGAGGGATTTGACTTTGTGGATCATAACAAATTATGGCTAACATTGATAAGAATAGGAATCTTCGGACACTTAGTTATGCTCATACAAAACCTATACTTAGGCCAAGAAGCTGTTGTCCAAACAGAACAAGGGAACACTATATGCTTTAAAATCAGGAAGGGTGTGCATCAAGGTTAGAGTCATTCGCCACATCTATTTAATCTGTAGGCTGAGCAAATAATTTGTGACTTGATGCTGAAGAGGAATGTGGCATCAGGAGCGAGGAAGACTCCTGAACAGCCTGCATTAGACAGATGACACAGCCTTGCTTGCTGAAGGTGAGGACTTGAAGCACATGTTGCAGAAAATCATAGACTACAGACTTCAATATGGATTACATCTCAACATCATGAAAACAGAGGTCCTTACCAGTGGGCCAGTAGATAATATCATAGTAGCTGGAGAAAGATTTGAAACAGTTAATGATTTCATCTTACTTGGATCCAAAATCAACACATTTGATACCATTAGTCAAGATATAAAGACACATATTGTTTTGGGCAAGTCTGCTATCAGGGACTTCTCCAAAATCCTGAAGAGCAATGATGCCAGTTTGAAGACAAAGGTGCACCTGATTCAAGCCATGGTCTTTCCCATTACTTACTATGCATCAAAGAGCTGAACAATGAATAAGGATAACAGAAGAATAGATGTCTTTGAGTTGCAGTGTTGGAGAAGCATACAGATTATCCCATAGACTGCCAAAAGAATGAGCAGGTATGTCTTGGAAAAGGTACAACCAGAGCACTCCTTGAGCTAAGGATGGCAAAGCTTCATCTCTCACTCTTCAGACATTTTGCTAAGAGAGGCTATTCCTTGGAAAGGGATATCATACTTGTGAAGAGCAGCAATAGAGAGGAAACCTCCCAAGAGATGTACTTGACATGGTGACTACAGCAATGGACTCAAGTGTATCAGAGATGGTGATGAAGGCACAGGCTATGTCAGGGTTCAGATCTTTGTTGATATGGTCACTATACTTGACTCAATGGCACCTAATAATAACAACACTAGAAATTTTTCCATTTTATTGACTTTTCCAGACATCAAGGTTCTGATTCCAAATTCTCCATTATTTTTCTTTCTCTGTTTTGTATTTATTTTTTCCTATTTGATCTTGATTATTTTCTCTCTTTCTGTTTGGTTTAATTCTCAGTTCTTTTTCTAGTTTCTTAAAATGAGAGTAAAGATTACCAAGAACTTTCTTTCCCTTTATTGTCCTTTTTTTTTCTTTTTCTGATGTTGGTGTTAAGTGCCATGTATTTTCCTTTAAAGTTCTACTTTAACAGTAACCCATATGTTGTTATATATTGTGCATTTAATTTAAATAAATTTAATTCAAAATAATTTTCACTTTCCTTTCATTTTCTTTCTGGTGTCCATAAGCTTTTTCAGTAGTATATTAGTATGCTTCCAAATGGGGAATTTCCACTTACTTTCTGTTGTTAAAGTCAAACATAATTTCATTGTTTTTTTAAGACTTACCTTGTATGATATGAATTTTCTGAATTTACTGATACTTGTTTTATAGTTCATAATATAATCTATCATGAATCATGCTCTATATGCACTTGTGCAAAATATATGTTCTATTTTTGTACTGGAGCATTCTATAAATGTCAAATTAAGTTGGTTTGTAGTATTATTAAAATCTCCTTTATTTTCAGTATTATTTTCCCCTTAGCTTCTGAGAAAGGGATAATGAAATATTTAACAATAATTATGCATTTATTTGTTCACTTGTATCAGTTCTTCATGCATTTTCAATTTTTATTTTTATGTCCATTAATGTTGAGAGTCTTGGCATATTCTTCAATAAACAATTACTTTATCCTTGCAAATGGCTGTATTTATTCCTAGTAATAAAGTATTGGCATGATGTATTTTTTCCATTCTTTTAATCTATTTATGTATTTATAATTAAATCTGGTTTCTTTTTTGGCAGTCTGCATTTGAGTCTTGCTTTTATATCCAGTTTCATAATCTTTGACTTTTTTATGGGAATATTTATACTTCAACAATCACTTAAATTATTGATATCCAAACCAAAAATCAAGCCCACTGAAATAAATTCAGTTCCAGTTCATATAGCACCCTTCCATTGGGTCTCTGAGGCTGCACATTTTTATGGAAGAAGATTCTGTATCTTTCTTTTCCAGAGCCACTAGTGGCTTGGAACTGCCAACCTGTTGGTTAGAAATCTAATATGGAACATATATAACACCTCAAAACCTCAAAAACATTTTTCCTGCTTTGAAACAGATGAGGGAGAGAACTGTCTGATAGAAATATATGATTATGTATTATTTTCATGACAAGAGTCTAGAATGAGAGTTGCATGGTGGAGTGGATGGGGGTGGGGGATTGTATAATAATGAAAGGGTTTTTTTTGATGGTTTGGGTTTTTTTTTCTTTTTTCTTTTTTTGTTTGTTTTTTTTTTTACTATTTGTTTAATTTTATTTTAATAATTTTTAAAATCATTTTAATGAACATTTACAGAGATTTTGGGTTTCCATTCATTCATTGCTGCAATTCTCTCACCGCCCAGCCCTTCCCCCCACACACCAGTTTGCTCCTCTCTTTGAAAAGTGAAGGAAACATTCTTTCTTTGGTATACAGTCCCCCCGCATCCCTCCCACCACCCCAAGTACATTCCACTATGCAACTTTAATTGTGGACTCTTGTGATAACCATAATACGCTATCATACATCGCTTTTAAATTATTTTCTCCATCTGTTTCAGTGGAGTATACACAATTTATCCAGTTTTTTCTCAGTCTTACCCCAGCCTTGATATCAGTTCCATTTTACAACAGTGGCACCATGCAATATTTGTCTTTTTGCAACTGAGATTTTTTTAAATTTTTTATTTTATTTTATTCTTTTTGTGTGTATGTGCCTTCAAATCAGATCTGACTGGTACAGGAAGAGATTGCCTCCCCTTCTCCAGCAGCGCATCTGGTGGATTAGAACCTTGTACCTCTGGGATTGTAGTGCAGCTTATTGCCACTAGCCCACCAGAGCTCCCTTGTGACTGAGATATTTCACTCAGCATAATGTCCTCCAGGCACACCCATTTTGAATAATATTGTAGGAGTTTCTTGTTTTTCAATGCAGTGTAGTATTGCATGAATATACCACAGCTTCTCTATCCATTCGTTTGTTGATGGGCACCTTGGTTGTTTCCAACTCCTTGCTATTGTGAACAAAGCTGCTATAAACATGGGTGTGCATATATCTGCTTGGTTGTCAGTTATGGTCTCTTTGGGATATATTTCCAGTAGTGGAATTGCTGCATTTTGTTTGTTTTTGGTTTTTGTTTTTTGGTTTTTTTTTTTTTTTTTTACTTTTCAAAGAGAAAAAAACAACTGGAGGGGAGGAGTGGACAGGAAGGAAACTGAGCAACAATGAATGAATGGAAATCCAAAGTTTCTATAAAGTTTCATTAAAATGTCAATAAAAACAAACAAACAAGCAAACAAAGAACCCCTTGCCATTGAGTTTGAAATAATTTATAGCTGAACTTCTATTTTGTTTCCAAGGCAAAAAATTGCACTTGATAAGACTGCTCATCTTTCTCCTAAGTAGGTACTGATGGATTCAAATTGCCAAAAATATATGGCATTAAGGTTAGCAGTGTAACTCCCCACAGCCTACACCATCAGTGCTCCTAAGTTATTGATGTAGTAGGATTAGAGGAAGACTCATCAACAACATACATTATGCAGATGATACAACCTTGCTTGCTGAAACTGAGGAGAAGCTAAAATGCTTGCTGCAGAAGACCAAGGACTATGGTCTTCAATATGGATTGGAGCTCAACATCAAGAAGACAAAGATTCTCACCACTGGGCCAACTGACAGCATCATGATAGAAAAAGAGATTGAGGTTGTTAACAATTACAGCTTACTCAGATTCACAATCAACATTCTTGGCATCAGCAGTCAGGAAATCAAAAGATGAATTGCACTGGAAAAATCTGCTGTCAGAAACCTCTACAGAGTACTGAAGAGCAATGATGTCAGTCTGGAGGATAAGGTGTGCCTGATCCAGGCCCATTGTCTTCACAGTCGTGATGCATCAGAGAGCAGGACAATGAATAAGGATGACAGAAGAAAAATTGATGCTTTTGAGCTGTAGCACTGGAGAAGAGTCTTGAACATACCATGAATCACCAAGAAAACAAGTCTTGAGGTGAAACCAGATTTTTTAAGCTCTGCCTTACATACTTTGGACATGTGGCCAGGAAAGACCATTCCTTGGAGAAGGACATCATGCTCAGAAGGGTAGAGGGACAGCGTGGGAGTAACTGGGACAATGAGGGTAGCTGTGTCGGAGTCAGTAAGACTCGTTCAGGATAGGACAGGCTTCAGAGCTATTGTATAAAGGGTCATTATGAGTCACAGGCAACTGAACAGCACATAACAAAGAACAGTTGGGTTTAAATATATAATCCAAATGTGTCCAATTTATGCCTTTTATATTATGCTTATTTGTTGTTGTTGCTAAGTGATACTTTAAAACTTTGACACTGTCTTAATAATGCTACTTTTTCCTCTGAGAGGGCTGTGTGTGTGTGTGTGTGTGTGTGTGTGTGTGTGTGTGTGTTGATTGTTTTTGGTCCCAAGGGCCCAACCAACTTTTAAATACAAAGGCAGACTCACCAGATCCTGTTTGCCTATACAAGAGGCTTCCTACCCATATCTGGTTGTAAAAGAAATCAGGAACCATTAATCAGCTTACACTTGATTGCTAACACAATCAGAAATGCAGGACCAAATCAACTTTTAAATACAAAGGCCCACCCACCAGACCTTTTATGCCTACACAACAGGAAGCTGTTGTGTGAACAGAGCAGGAGAGCACTGCATGGTTTGGAATTGGGAAGACAGTGTGCCAGGGTTGTATTATTTCTCCTTACCTATTCAATCTGTATGCTGAGCAAATTATCCAAGAAGCTGAACTCTATGAGGAGGTGTATAGCATCAGGATTGGAAGGAGACTCATCAATAACCTGCATTATGCCAATGACACAGCCTTGTGTGCTAAAAGTGAGGAAGAAGATCAAGGAATGTTACCTTCAGTATGGATTGCATCTCAACGTCAGGAAAACAGATTCTTACTACTGAACTGATATGCAGTGTCATAATGGAAGGAAAGGAGATTGAAACTGTCAAAAGCTTCATCTTGCTTGGATCCACAAGTAATATCATTGGTACCAGCAGTCAGGAAATAAGAAGATGCATTGCACTGGGAAAATCTGCAGTTAGGAACCTTTCCAAAGTTTTGAAGAGTAGTAATGTCAGTTTCAAGACTAAGGTATGTCTGATTCAGGCCATAGTCTTTCTGGTTACTAGCTATGCATCCGAGAGCTGGACAATGAATAAGGATGACTGAAAAAGAATTGATGCCTTTGCGCTGTAGTTTTGAAGATCACTGAACATCCCATAGATGACCAACAGGGTGCAGCCACAGTGCTCTTTGAAGGCAAGAATGATGAGGCTCTGCCTCATACACTTTGGACATGTTGCTAGGAGATGCTATTCCTTGGAGAAGGACATGATGCGGAGAAGGGTGGAGGATCGGCGAAGGAGAGGAAGACCCTCAACCAAGTGGATTGGCACAGTGGCCACTACAATGGGCTCTTGTGTGTCAGGAAGCGTGAGGATGGTTCAGGATAGAACAGAGCTCAGGTCTTTTACTCATAGGGTCACTAAGAGTTGTGCTCAACTCGACAGCACCTAACAACAAAATTCATTTTGGTGTTTCACTCATAATTTTCCGCTGTCAGTGTGAGCTACTGGCGTAAATTTGACAGTACGAATTTGTACGATGACTTCATTCTCCAATTGTTAAAAAAAATAATCTTGAAACAGATGAGGGACAGAACAGTTTAAAAGTGATATATGATAGCATATTATGATTATCACAGGAATCCAGAATTAAGATTGCATAGCGGAGTGCATTGGGGGCAGGGCGGGGGGAGAGGGGAGTTGGTTCGGGATCAGGGTGGGGGGAATTGTATACCAACGAAGAAGTTTATCTTTTGCTTTTCAAGGAGAGGAGTGAATTGGGGGGAGAGGGGTAAAAGAATAAAGTGCAACAATGAATGAATAAAAATCCAAAATCTCTGTAAATGTTCATTAAAATTAGTAAAATTTAAAAAAAATCTGAGCAATTGACTTTAATACTATGCATAATTCTTCACCACTGTACCCTCTTTGCAGAAAATCTTGGAAACCAGCCATGTCCTTTTTTGTGTTCATTTATTGTCACCAGGATTTGTTAGAATATCATAAAGATATGACATTTTAAACATTTTTAACCATTTAAAGAGGAAAAAATACAAATTACTCTAATTTTTCATGAAAGTATACATTTATTTATGAAATTCAATGTAAAGGTCAAGAGCTATAAAAATTGAACAGCAGGTAAATTTTAAGATTGACTTCTTTTTGGCTATCCATAAAGACAGATTGTCAAGTCCTTAGTGCTTCCACCCCCCTTTTGTATGCTGTCTTATACCCTTCTGGGCTTTGCTATAGGCAGACAAATATCCTCTCTTCTGGAGTTCTAGCCTCTAGCAATTATTATACTTACTTAGGCGCAAGACTATTATGTCATGAAAGTTAAATAGATTTCAGTGACAGGAACAAATGCATGTGATACAGTAAAGCACATTTTTTTTTTTTTTTTTTTTTTTTTTTTTTTTCACAGAAAATCACTTTAATGGATACGGACACTGACAAATAAATATCTCTATATACAAAGTAAAGCACATTTTTAATCTGGGACCAGAGACATAAGAGTTTTAGATGGTAGGTGGCCATCTTGATATTATGTACAATTGTTTGTGTATGTGCTCATATTTTCTGCAAACATAATTTTTTTATTGATGTTAAAAAAGAGTTTTTAACTCTAAAATAACAAATGCCATCTATGTAGACTTTTTCCCCTCAGAAGGGCCAAGACAACAATATCTATTATTCAAATACTGTAGTAAGAATCCCCTCAAAAAAGTATCCTTTAAAGGCAAATTAGGAATTTAATTCCTCAGGCCTCAAAGATTTTGAAGCTTTGTCTCACCTACTTTGGGCATGTTGCTAGGAGAGGCTATTCCTTGGAGAGGAACATCATGCATGGAAAGGTGGAAGAACGCCAAAGGAGAGGCAGATCCTCAACCAGGTGAACTGACAGTGACTTTGGCATTGGCTTGAGTGTGTCAGCAATTGTGAGGATGAAATAGGATAGGACAGGGTTCAGATCTGTTCATAGGGTCTCTGTTAGTCGTTCTTGACTTGACAGTACCTAACAATGACAACAGGCCTCAGAGTAATTTCTGTAACCAAATGATCTTATTCTAAGTCCCAAATAATAGAATAATCAATCTCTAGAGAGCCAAGGGCATAAGAAGTTGCACTGCTAGCCTAAAGCATCTTTCTGATGCTTCATGTCTTCCATTGGCTTTCATAGGAGAAAAAAAAGCCAATCTTCTCCTGTGCTACTTACAGTCTTGGAAACCCAATGGAGAGTCAGCTATGGGTCAGTTCTAACTTGATGGCAAAGAGTTTGAGATTTTTGTTTTTTGCTGTCAGTTCGCCGGCAACTTGACAGCGACACCCTAATGCGGGCAAGCACGACGGAGATACACCACTCTGGGAGTGGATTAGAGAGTCAATCCAGCTCAATTTCATTGAGATTATGTACAATTGTTTGTGTATGTGTTCATATTTTCTGTGTACTTACATAAACTTATATAACAAGGAAGATAGAATAGGGTGGGCTTAGAGATGTGGGACATGTGGATTGGTCAGGAGAACCTTAGCCTCATTTGGACCACTCCCAGCTTCACAGACACGGCAGCCGTCTTCCCAGGTGACAAGCTTTCTTATGCCAGTAAAACCAAACACAGGAGAGCTTTCTCTATCCCTTATTGAAGGCTGTTGGGAGCCTTGCGCTTATTCAGAGCTCAGGTGATCTGTCCTGGCCAGAGGACCCCTTCCTCTCCAACATTCCGCAACATTTGTTTGTTTGTTTATAGTGCCCTTAAGGAACCCTACTAGTGTTTCTAATCCACCAGCTGATCTGTGGGAGAGGGATGGGTAGAATCTTTATGTAAAGATTTACAGTCTTGGGAATGTAATGTCAGAATTGACTTGACAGCAGTAAGCCTGGTGAATTATAGTACTTCAGAGCACAGATGGTTCTGTAGTTCACAATATTATTATATATATTCCTGCTATGCACTGCCAAATTCCCTGAATCTTTGCAAGCCCTTCTCAAGTTTCAGAGACTATAAATCTTTACAGGAGGAGACTGCTCATCTTTTTTCCTGTAGAGTAGCTGGTGGATTGGCACAATCTTTCAACTGGCACAACACTTAATACACTATGCCATCAGAGTGCCTTACAATTTGTAGAGGGGTTGCTGTTATTATATTCAGTCGAATCAGCTGGGGATCATAGTGACCCTATGAATAACTCATCATCATAGTGATCTTATGACAATTCATCTGAACCTTGTCCTATCTTGTGTCATGCTCACCATTTCCAATATACTTGAGCCAGTTGTTACAGTCATTGTATAGATCTATCTTGTTGAGTGTTCTTCCTCTCTTTTGCTGACCCTCCTCCTTTCCAAGCATGCTGTCCTTCTCCAAAGACTGGCCCCTCCTAACAATATGCCCAAAAGTTTGTTTCAACACCTTTACTTTCCAACGAACACCCTGTTTGAACTTTCTCCAAGACAGATTTGTTTGTTTTTTGGTATTCAGTACTCTTCTCCGACACCACAACTCAAAGGCATTATCAATTCTTCTTAGGTCATCCTTTGTGACTGAGAGGTATTTACTATTTCTATGTCATTTTAATAAATCAGAAAGTCTAAAAAACATAGAACATAAAATAACCCCGAGACAATTTATCTCCTTATTTTCTAATAGTGTTTATTAAACACTACTATTTGATCTAAAACTTGTTTGAGTTTCTTTTTTTTTTTTTTTTTGGTAACTGGGAATGTTTCTTTGATGCAAATAAATATAACAAATTTTTTTAAGTTATCATTTAAACGGTCATCTTTTTTTTAAAAAAAAAAATCCATCAGTAGGCTAAAATTTGTCAGAGATGCCAAAGATGACACAGTATAGGACAGGGCTCAGATCTGTCGTTCATAGGATTGCTATGAGTTGTGTTTGCAATGGCGCATGACAACAACAACAATGGTTCATGTTTGATTTTCATATTGTACCTCAGGCTCAACTTAGTTTTTTCTTTGATAATTTTCTTTCTTTTTTTAAAAGGTATTATTTTCTTTAATAAATAGAAGCCACATCACTTCACTTGTTACTGTGAATAAATTCAGGGCAACAATTTGAGGTCTTCATAAAGCTTCATCACCCACAAAATAATATAAAAAGATGAAGGCTTTCACCATCTCAGCCTTTGGTTTTCTTTTAATCTCTGCTCTTCCACCCACATAAGCATGCACTTCCAAAGTGGAACTGTCTTCAGAGCTTATACTAATTAGGAGTCTAATTTATCAGCTTCAGGGATCCCTGAATTAGCTGAGGAACCTGGATAAATCTTCTTTGATATCTGCTTCATCCCAAGGCCCATGAATGTTTTCTTTAAAAAGCTTTAGGCGAATGAGGTAGAAAGGGCAAAGGCACGAGATGGAAACAAGCAGAAGGGTGAACAGTATGGATCCCAAACAGCAAGCCTCCCAAAGCTGAAAACTCAAAAAGCAGTGTGACTCCCACAGAGCAGTGAGGAGTCTGTTCCTTTAGCTTCTTCTGCCACAGGGCAAAGATCTGGATGACAAATGTCACGATGATGAAGGCAGGTAAGGACCAGGGCAGGCGTGAGGCCAGGCAAAGATGGCCATGTTTAAGGACAGTGTGCTGGATACAATGGCAATGTTGGGACCATAGTCGAAAAAGATGAGGTGGCCTAGCAGCATGAAGACCGACATGGTGCAGATGGTGTCAGTGCTGACAGACTCTGTCAGAGTCTTCAGCACTGGTGAGAAGCCATAAGTAAAAGTGATGAAAACCAGAGCTCTCTTCAGGTCTGCCCACCGGGTCAGCCCGCTCTTTTTGCGCCCTTTTGCCTCCATCAGTGAGATTAAACAAAACATATCCAGTGAGGAAGCTAGGCTGGTCCCTAAAAGCCACTGAGGGGCCAGAAGACCCTAGTCCATATACCACCAGATAACCACAAACACACACGCACTGCACAACTACTGAATCACCATGCAGGACTCAAACACGACAGCCCAATAATGGTATTTCTGGGCAGAGATATTTTTCCGAAGCTCTTTCAGGAACTGCCAATCCACATAATTATCAGGGCAGGGCTGTTGCTCTTACAAGACCTCCTGCCACTTGACCTCCTTGGTGTTAGTTTGGGGCTGGTCACACATTATCGTTCCCCAAAACTCAGACCTGTTCAATCTCCCTAGAAGAATTCCATGTGGTTCTGATTCTTTATGAAGTTTTGAAATAAGGCCTCTCTGGAAATTCCATGTTGTGCTGTAGATGATAGTCTATTGACCTTCCTTTGTTTCTAAAGGCAGCAACTCAGGCCAGGCATGCAATAGATGAGCTTGTTCTCTGAGGCAGGGTAACACACCAATTTCCAGCCCTCTGGTTCCTAGGGGTGCGTGGCCAGAGGAGGGTGGCCACCTGCCTCCTTCCCCAGGGTTCGCTACGATCTTTGATAATTTTCTATATTGACTTCTTCAGTGCAAGATTTAAACAGTGTGTTGTTGTTGTTGTTTTGTGCCACCCAGTCGCTTGTGACCCTATGAATGACAGCTCTGAAGCCTGCCCTGTCCTGAACCAGTCTCACCGACACACCTACACTCCTTGCCGCAGACACTTTATTAATCTATCTCATACGCAGTCTTCTCCTGCACTGTCCTCCACCCTTCCGAGCAGATGTCCTTCTCCAAGGATCAGTCTCTGCTGGCCACATGCCCAAAGTATGTGAGACGGAGCTTCAAAATCCTAGCCTCCAAGGAAACACTTGGTTTCACCTTCTCTAAGACAGACCTTTCTTTGTGGTCCATAGTATATGTTCAGGACTCATTTCTAGCTCAAAGGGATCAATTCTTCCAGCTCTCTGATGCATAGCAAGTAATTGCAAAGACCATGGCCTAGATCAGGCACATCTGAGTCTCTAGACTGGCATCATTGCTTCTCCGTACTCTGGAGAGGTCCCTGACAGCAGATTTACCTAAAGCAATTTGTCTTTTGATTTTCTGACTGCCAAGAGTGTTAGTTGTGGAGCCAAGCAAGCTGTAATTGTTAACAACTTCAGTCTTCTCCATCTGTTATGATGTTACCAATTGGCCCAGTGGTGAGAATCTTTGTTTCCTTGATGTTGAATTTCAGTTCATATTGAAGACTTGACAGTATGTATCAAGAAAAATACAAGCAGTCCTTGGGTTTACAAACATCCAGTTTGTGAACAATTCCTTCCACTAAAATCCCACTGCCATTAAATCAATGCTGACTCCTGACAACCTTCCATCAGGTATGTGAGGCTGTAAATCTCAATGCAAGGAGACTACCTATCTTTACCCCCTGGAACAGCTGGCATATTTAAAATGCTAAACTTTTGGTTAGCAGCCTGATATATAACATACTATTGCACCATCTGAGCTTCTTTACAAACAGCTACTATTTGCCCTTTAACACTTGGAAATGATTGAATCAACTAACACTTAACTCCAAAACCCACTGCTGTTGACTTGATTCTGACTCACTGCAATACTACAGGACAAAGTAGAACTTCTCCATTGGGTATCGGTGATTGTAAATTTTTATGGGTGCCAGCAGACTGTTTCACATTTATGCTACAGATGGTGGTGGATTTGAACCATTGATCTTTAGGTTAGCAGTTATGCATTTTTAATTCACTTTTTAAATTAATTTTAATTAAAGTTTACAGAGACCTTGGATTTCCATTCATTCATTGTTGCAACCTCCCCCCAAAGTTTACTCTTCTATTTGAAGAGTAAAAGAAAAATTTTTTCATTGGTATACAATGGCCCCCACCCAAGTCCACTCCACTATGCAGCCTTCATTCTGGACTCCTGTCATGACAATAATACCTAATCATATATCCCTTTTAAACAGTACTCTCCCTCATTAGTTTCAATGCAGTATACATAATTTATTCCATCTTTGTCAGTCTTCCCTCAGCCCCAATGTCAGTCCCATGTTACAACAGCGGCACTATGCAGTATTTGTCCTTTTGTGACTGAGATACTTCACTCAGCATAATATTCTTCAGGGTCACCCATTTTGAATAATATTGCATGAGTTGCTTGTTTTTCAATATACCGTAGTATTCCATTGTGTGAATATACCACAGCTTCTCTATCCATTCATTTGTTGATGGGCAGTTAGGTTGTTTCCAACTCTTTGCTATCATGAACAAAGCCACAACTAACACGGGAGTGCATATATCTGCTTGGATGTCAGTTATGGTTTCTTTGGGGTATATTCCCAGTTGTGAAATTGCTGGGTCAAATGTTATTTCTATTTGCAACTTTTTTACACTCCCACAAACAATAAATATGGGTTGCAACCTCGTCATATTTGTTGTTTGCTGCTTTGTTGAATTTGGTTGTTCTTACTGGGGTGAGATAATATCTCATAGTTATTTCGATTTGCATCTCTCTGTCCTTGGGGTTGGGGAGAGACTGAGTAAGATGGGTTCAATAATGTATGCTGCTCTGAAACAGAGAAGGGAGAAAACTGTTTAAAAGAGATATGTGATTAGGTATTTCGGTCATGACAGGAGTCTAGAGCAATGGCTACATGGTGGAGTGGACCTGGGGAAGGGTTTGTAAAATAATGAAAGAATCTTTTCTTTTACTTTTCCAAGAAGGTAATGTCTGGTGGGGGGGAGCCTTGGGAAGGGGACAAATCTACAACAATGAATGAATGGAAATCGAAAGCCTCTGTAAATTTTCACTGAAATTAATAACAAATTTAAATAAAAAAAAGAATTAAGTTAGAGTAAGGATGGCAATGGAACCACCTTACCTCTGTAACTTGATTTGTGCCACTATTAGAAACTCTACTCAGAATATTATTGCTTTTCAATTTTTGACTCAGGCACTTTTAACTTGTTAGTTAAATTTGTATCTTCTAGGCTGCAACACTTCCATGATACATCTTCAAGGATGTGAACATGTATGGCTAAGCACAATTGATAACAGTGCATCTAAATTCCAAAATCAATCTCCATAATAGCCTATGTGTTTCCTACTGCCAAGGGGGCCCTTTAGAGTAGTGAGAGAAGACATTCACCCTGAACCCACAGGGTCCCTTTTCAGCAGGAAGTAGCTAAGAGAATACGCCATCCCCTTTTCCTTATGAATCAGGGTGAAGTCTCTCTCAGGGAGAAGTGATAGGGAATGGCAAGGGACACAATGACAATGGAGATTAATAAGAACTGGCTTAGACAAGCACTGTGGCAATTGGACAATTAAAACAGACATTGGGGGGGAAGAAGAACGAACTGGGGATGAGAGTGGAGAAAACAGTGCAACAATGAATAAATGAAAACCCAAAATCTCTGTAAATGTTCATTAAAACTAATAAAATTTAATAAAAAAAAGAACTACGGATTTTGAACATATCTTCATGTGTTTGTTTGCCATCTGAATGTCTTCTTTGGTGAAGTGTCTGTTTATATCCTGTGCCCATTTTTCAATTGGGTTATCTTTATCTTGTTGTGGTACTCGAGTATTTTATAAATTCCAGATATAAGTCCTTTATCTGAGATGTCATTACCAAATATTTTTTTCCAGTCTGTGGATTCCCTTTTTACTCTGTTGGAGAAGTCTGTGGATGTGCATAAGTATTTGATTCTTAGAAGGTCCCATTCATCTATTTTATCCTCTCTTGGTTGTAGAAGCAGTTATGCATTTTAATAACTAGGCAACCAAGGCTACCTGAGTCCATCCCCATTTGCAATAAATGCTATAAAAATCATCTTTAGTTGCACATAAAACTATTAAATTATTGCAAGGGCTTTGAATCTTTTCTTTTACTAAAGTAAATCTAAATTAGAATAAGGTATACCTGTGCCAACATTCCTACAAATATTTAATGACACAGGAATGGAACTCTTTGCAACAGGGAAGTTTAATTAGCTCAGGTAACTCAAGAAAGAATTAGTCAACTCATCATGAAATTTAGTTGATGAGATTACTGAGATCCTAGTTACTATTTTTAAGGACTTAGGGAAACAGTTTTCCCACTCAATAAGCAACACACAGGACCATTGTGGAGTTAGTATTGCTTTCCAGCCCTGATAAAGTTGTCAAGAAATGAAGTTTAGAGTAGATTAATAACATTATTAAATAAGACCCATGAGAACAGAAAGAGATTGTGACTAATTAGACTATAGACAACAATTGCCTCAAAATACATTAAGTATTACTAGAAGACAAATTTGCACTAACTTTTATCCATATTCTATGAGAAATGGATGTAATTCTGGAAGTATAGACATAAGAAAGAATGTTATTTGTTACATATTAAAACAAGGTATAGTAAATCTTAAGTGTTATTTGTTGATGACTTTTCTAAAGTAAAATAGACACAAATCAATTTGTTATGATTAGGAAGCAAATGTTGTTGTTGTTGTTATGTGCCGCCGAGTCACCTGCTACTCATAGCGACCCTGTTTACAACAGCCCTAAACTCTGCCCTATTCTGTGCCAATCTCACTATCTCTGACAGCCCCCGCCCCCGCCATTACTCCAGTCACTGAGTCAATCCATCTCATCGAGAGTCTTCCTCTTCTGCGCTGTCCCTCCACCCTCCCAAACATGATGTCCTTCTCCAAGAACCGGTCCCTCCTTGTAATATTTCCAAAGTATGTCAGATGAAGCTTCAGAATCCTTGCCTTTAAGGAGCAGCCTGGATTCACCCTTTCCAGGACAATCTTGTTCGTTTTCTTTGCAGTCCATGGTATATTCAATACTCTTCTCCAACACCACAGCTCAAAGGCATCAATTCTCCTTTTATCATCTCTAGTCATTGTCCAGCTCTCTAATAAAGGAATTTGAAGAGCGAAATTATTGAAATATTTCGGCTCTCAAGAATTCTATAGTTGTCTGGTTAATTCCTCTGATTAACCAGAAAATGGGTTGGTAACAAGTTTTCCTAAGATCTCTTTGTTGAAATACGTAGGCTAAAAGAATCTGCTGTTATCCTACTTTATATGTACCATGTTTTACTGTTGTTATATTGGTTTTTAGGCTTTTTTAGGAGGAGAATGAAAAACCTAAATGCAAAAGTTGAGATGATATCACTGAGCCACTCCCTGGTAATTAAATAGATTTCTTCCCATTGTCCTATTTCCCATTCTTATCTTCCCATCTTGATCCACTAAACAATCAAAGATTCTCACCACTAGGCCAATTTGCAGCATTATGATAAATGGAGAAGAGATTGAGACTGTTAATAAATTCAACTTGTTTGCTTCCACAATCAACAGTCTTGGCACCAGCAATCAGGTAATCATAAGACAAATTGCTTAGGGAAAATCTGCTGTATCTTCAGAGTAGTGCTAAAGAGAAATTATATCAGTCAAGAGATTAAAGTGTGCCTGATTGAGGCCATGGCCTTCTCAATCACTTTCTATGCATCAGAGAGCTGGACAATGACTAAGGATGACAGAAGAATTGATGCCTTTGAGTTGTGGTGCTGCAGAAGAGTACTAAACAAACCACTGACTGCCAAGAGAACAAACAAGTCTGTCCTGGAGAGGGTGAGATGAGGTTGTTCCTAAGAGACAAGGATTTTGAAATTCCATCTAACATACTTCGAGCATGTTGCCAGGAGGGACCAGTCCTTGGACAAAGATATCATGCTTCAAAGGGTGGATGGACAGTGCAAGACCCTGGAAGAGATGGATGTATGGACATAGTAAGGGGTAATAAGGGTAAATGTGGTGGAGACAGTGAGATTGGCTCAGGCCAATTCAGAGCTATTGTTCATAACATTGCTGAGTCGCAGGTGACTTGATGTTTTAAAATGTATCTCTGTCTTTGGAAATATGCAGTGTACATTGTGTGCACATAGATTTTTTAAAAAATTTACTTAGATAAATCTCATGATTGTACTTCCATATTTTACATTGGTTTCTAACTGCTAGGTAATTGGATTGGAGGAAGACTCATCAACAATCTACGTTATGCAGGTGACACAACTGTGCTTGCTGAAACTGAGGAGAACCTGAAGTACTTGCTGTGGAAGGTCAGGCACTGCAGCCTTCAGTACGGATTGAGAGTCAATATCAAGAAAACAAAATTTTCACCACTGGGCCAATTGGCAGCAAAATGATGGATGGTGAAGAGATTGAGATTTTTCACAGCTTTCGTTTGTTTGGCACCAGTAGCCAGGAAATTAAAAGACGTATTGCGATGGGAAAGTCTGTAGCTATAGACCTCTCTAAAGTATGGAAGAGCAACAATGTCAATCTGGAGACTAAGGTGCACCTGATACAGGTCATGGTTTTTGCAATCACTTGCTATGCATCGGAAAGCTGGACAATGACCAGGGATGATAGAAGGAGAATGGATGCCTTTGAGCTCTGGTGTTGGAAAAGAGTGCTGAATATACCATGGACTGCTAAGAGAACAAACAGGTATGTCCTGGAGAGGGTGAAGCCAGGCTGCTCCTTGGAGGCAAGGATTCTGAAGCTTCATCTGACATACTTTGGACATGTTGCAAGGAGGACCAGTCCTTGGAGAGGGATTTCATGCTTTGGAGGGTGGAGGGACAGCACAGGAGAGGAAGACCCTCAATGAGATGGATTGATTCAGTGACTGGGGTAATGGTGGGGGGGTAGGTGTGTCAGAGACAATGAGTTTGGCACAGGATAGAGCAGGGTATAGGGCTGTTGTAAATAGGGTTGCTATGAGTAGCAGGTGACTTGATGGTACATAACAACAACAACGACATGCAATATTCAGTGTTGTGTACCACAACCTTCGCCTTGTATTTTGCTCTATTGGATAACCAAGTTGTCTCTAATTCCTGCTTCCCATTGTTGATTCTTGTAATTAGTTTACCTGCTGGCTTTTCACAATGGTAACACTCAAATACAAAAAAGTTTGTGTTTCCTAATTGCACTTAGCATTGCCAGTTGTGTGATTTTCACCACCATTTGTTGGTTATAGTGTAGTATCTCACTCTTTATTTTCTTTAATTACTGATGTTACAGGTTTATTATTTATTTGTATGCTTCCCCCAGTTTTTCCCTAGAATTTTAGGAGTTCCCTCTATAGTATGTATAGTATTCCTTTGTCCATTCTTAAGTCTATTTTATTTATCTAAGGAAACCTAGTGGTGCAGTGGTGAAGTGCTTGATTGCTATCTGGTACATTGATGGTTTGAACTCCCCAGCTGCTCTGAGAAAGACAGATGTGACAGTCAGAGTCTATGAAGATGACAATCTTGGACGTCCTTCGAGCAGTTCTCCTCTGTCCTACAGAGTTGATGGCCATGAGGGAAGGGAAGGATCACATCATCTCTGTGTCTATTACAACTGACACTTGGATTGGATTGCAGCGAATTTATAAAATAATAGACAGTTGATGTCTTTATACTATTAAGTTACTTTATATATGTGAACTAGTTCGCCATTATTTAAGTCTACTTTAAGATTTTTAGGAGATTTGTTACATTTTTTTCCCTGGAGAACCTAGGTATTAATGGTAACTCAATCTAGCATGCTGCTATCATTCTACAAATGGTTTTATTAACTAATGTAATGCAAGTAACTTTGACAACCACTCTTATAGGAAGAAGAAAAATCAAAGAGACAAGGGCCTCACCCTTATCCTAATTGTGGGATGCAAGTGAGAAATATAGAAAAAGATAACTCAGGTTGTTTAAGGGCTCTGAAGGAAATGAGGTGATGCCATACAAAAACAATATTCTGTGACATCTTCTCTGAGAAAATTACTTGGTCTGAAACTTGAAGGATGCATAGACAAAAGCGCCAATTAAAGAGCCAGGTGAAGAACAATTAAAGAGCCAGGTGAAGAACATGCTAGGAGGAAGAATAATGTAATCATTTGGGTAGAGGAAAGGGTTTGTGTGTTTGAGAATCAAAGAAGCAGCCTATAAAAGATTGTGCTGAAGGAAGCTGGAGGAGCGAGCAGAAGGTCAACGGCCTTGTGGCCACCACTCAGCTTAAACTGTAAATACGGGGGAAGCCACTGAAGACTGGAGACAAATACTACATCATCTGCCCAAGATGTTAAAATCTTATTCTGGTTGTTGTGTGGAGAATGAATTGATGATTGATGAGGATGGAGACAGGGAAGCAAGTTAGATGGTTAAGATTCTGGCACTAAGAAAGAGGGAAATGCCCAGGCTGAGGTGATGGCCAAAGAGACTGAGAAAAGGAGATAGATTCCTGACCATAGGGCCTGATGATGGAGTGCTTATAAGAAATGAAGAAAAAGAGGAATTAAGAATGAGTCCTTTTTTTTTTAACTAAAGCAACTAACAGATAACAGTGAATTTACTGAGATCACCCACCACCACACTTTAAACTCCTCCTGTATATCTATCTCTTTTCACTCTCTGCCCCACTGTCAATATTCCCTGGTGAAAAGCTAAAAACCAAACTATAGTGACATTCAGTCAATTCTGACCTTTCATTGGGCTTCAGAGGCTGTAAACCTTAACAGAAGTAGTCTGTCCATCTTTATCCTACGGAATGGCTAATGGATTTACACTGCCAACCTTTCAATTAGAAGGCCAGCATGTAGTTCACCACACCACCAATGTTCTTAATAAAATTCCAGTCCCTATTAAATAAAAATCAGTGTTGGTTCTTCACCTACACTTGACCTATGAAACATGGCTGGAGAAAAATGAGATGCCCCAACTCACTGATCTCTCTCTTTTTTTTTCTCCTTAAATTTAAGTGAGTCTTAGTCTGGTTAAGGAATCCTGCTGTGGTTACCTAGTTAAAGAACTTTCCTATTATCCCAGATAATTCTTTCACATGTTTCTCTCTTTCTCTTTTAAACTCCAAATACCTCCTTTCTCTTTACTTTTTCAGCTGGTAATACCTTGCTTTTTATTTCAATGTCGGTTTCCACCTACACAATTGCCAAGCAGTGTTTTTCAGATCTTTATAATCATACACCATTAGCTAGAATAAAATAAAATTAAATTAAAATTAAATGAGCAATGTGATACACAGGCATTTATTTTTAAATTATATATGCATGTGTACTGTCGAGCAAATATCTATGTTATAAAATGCAGACATAGATTTTAAAAAAGGATGAGCTGGAGAACTTTCAGGAAAAGAGGATGTATTGAATGCATGCATTTCCCAGCCCTTGTCTGTAGACCCACTACAGTGATAGTAAAGGATATTTATGAATAAGGTATAAAACTTAAAGATGAAGAAAAAAAGAGTGAAACAATAACAATTAGAAGAAGCTAGAAAGAAGAAAGATGAATGGCAAGTGACTTAGCAGACCCAAGAAAGCTGGGCTTACAGTGGGGGGCAAAGCAAAGAAACAACTTGCATTACAATACGGAATTCCTGCTTCCCCTCTCCCTCCCCAAAGTCTCAGGAACTGTGGCTTGAAACACTTGGTATTGGAGGAAAATGTGGGGCAGTAATTAACTGTGACTCAGTGAAGTCCGTTTATGAAGCAGTTACACCCACCGGTACCTCTATCACTCTCCATGGTAAATTACTACCCGCCACCATGTGTTAACTGGTTTTCTGGAAAGCCTTAAAAAGAGGCTGTGAAAGACATCAGGCAGATTTGAAGGCAGGCATTCCAAATGAAAAATCAAGTAGATGAAGTCAAAGTTAAAAACAACATGCCTAAAACTATCAAGAAGTAGTTCTATAATACATCATTTAGAGATATGAAGGCAAATAAATAGAATATTATTTTGATGTGCAGTAAGAATTGCCAATGGAGTTCGCCTACATCAAAGGAACTTTAAAATAAGAAATGCCATATAATTTTTTGCTGCTGTTTCTCAGAGCCATTTCAACTATTTATTTTTATTTCTTTTCAAGTGCATGAATTGTCTGAATATTACTTTACTCCATGAATGTTGATATTTTAAAGTGATTGTATCTGTTCTATCCTGGAAAAGAAGTGGGCATAAATATTGATATTTTTTCCTGTGCTGTGTAGGATTTTATTTCAGTACCAGGGCACTGACAAAACATATTTCCACACAATATATACATGTATTTATAGAAACAATATCCTTGGAGACAAATCATCTTGTTTTTAAAAGATTGCTGTTTTGTATACCATCGAGTTGGTATCACACCTTCCCTTTATAAACATTGGTTATCCAATATATTCTACCTTTTATTCATAGCAGAATGTCTTTCCCCTGGAAATCAGTCTGCTTTTCTCGTTCTTTTCTTGGGATGTCCTTTTTCTGTTCACTTGCCTGCAAAACTCCCACTTACCTCTCATGGCCTGTCTCAATATGATCTTTCATCTCTAAGGGTTTCCTTGATTCTCTTCAAATGTAATTCCTTCATTGTTTGTGTAGTACAGCATTTTATCTTTTCATTATAGCATATTCTGCATTGTTCCATATTTATAATTTAATAACTCGTTTAGCCTAGGTACTCTCTTACTAGTACTTGTAGTCTGTTAACCTACTACAGTGTTGGCACACAGCTATTTTTGTTCTTGTACGTACCGTCGAGTTGACCAAGACTCATAGATACCTGAACAATGGTTCTGAGCACTGCCCTATCCTGAGTCAACCTCACCATTTCTTTGGTTTTTTAAAATTATTATTATTATTTTTTTTATTTTGTACTGGTTTACGTACAAAGCTCATAAAGTTCATATACATTGTTTTTTACACCAGATCTTTCCCCTTTCCTCTATCCATCCCTCCCTCTACCCATCAAATTGTGTGACCCTATGATTAAGACACCCCCCCCCTTCTCCTCCTTGGATCTTCCTACTCATTCTACAATAATGGTCTCATACAGTATTTGTCTTTATGAGACTGAGTTAGCACACTTAGCATAATCCTCTCCAGTCCCTCCCATATTAGGTAATAATTTATAAAATCATTATTCCTGTGTTCTGCATAGTATTCTATTGTTTGAATGTACCATAATTTTGGACACATCTTACCCCATTGCCACAGTCACTGTGTCAATCTATCTCATCCAGGGTCTTCTTCAATTGCTTGCTCTGCATTTGAGAGCTGGACAATGAATAAAGTTGACAGAAGAAGAATCAATGCCTCTGAATTGTGGTGCTGTAGAAGAGTATTGAACATACCATGGACTGTCTAGTGATCAAAGAGGTCTGTCTGCAGAGGGTGAAACCAAGCTGCTCCTTCAAAGCAAGAATTTTGAAACTCTGTCTCATATACATTGGGCATGTTGCCAGGAGGAGCCAGTCCTGGAAGGATATCATGTTTGGAAGGGTGAAAGGTCAACACAAGAGAAGAGGAGGACCCTGGGCACACAGTAGTTATTCATTACTTGTTTTAGAAACACTTAAAGTTATTTTATTATCCCTTGATAATATCATTATTCAATTTGATTATTCAGGTTCAATCAATCATCAGATACATTTGCTCTAAATATTTCTTACATTTGATATTTCTTGTCCCAGCCAATGCTTACTGCCAAGAATTTATGTTTTGGCTGCCAGTTACTGCAAGTATTAGCTTCTTAACTGGCTTTTGGTCTCTAGTTTCATTCTCCTTCAATTACTATTTTTGGCTATTAGAGTAATTATATTGAACTCACAAATTTTACCAGGTTATTTGTTCCTAAAAAACCCCAACTCTTTAGTGGATTCCACCTGTATCTGGACATGGTACAGTTAAAGAGAGCACATTTACACTCTTCTTTTAAACGGAAAACTGCGCAGAATGTCTGCAACAACAATTTGTAAACATTTAGGCAAAAGGCAGCTCAGGATTCTGGTTACTGAGAGAAGGATGTCAAGATGAGCCTCTATCCCTGATAGTCTGTCAGCCTCGCTGAGTTGAGAGGACAGAGCCAAAAAGTTCAGAGGGACGAAGGCTCAGTCTGCAGACAGTTGCTCCGTAAACCCAAAAGCTGTGCTCCTGTGTTGATGGATTGATTTCACCAGCAGGCTGAGGAATAAAGATAAGCAAACTCTCCAACCCCTTCCCCATCCTGGGAGATATGCATCTTTGGAAACACACTGGAAGGTCAGCTATGACTCAGAAATGACTTGACACAAGTAAGAGAGCAAAAATTCTTAAAAGTACTGAAGGAGTGAGAGCTGTTCAGAGAAAGTTCCAGAGATCTTCAAAAAGATCCTTGCAAATCACAGGGTTGAATACTTACCTGAGAGTGCACAGAGCAGCTACCTGAAGAGAGAAAAAGAATAATAAAAATTGAGCAGGTTTACTAATTCTAAACTCTTACAAATTAGGAATAATCCACATGCCAATCAGCAGGAGCAGAACAACTTTCTAACACCCGGGGGCATTAACTAGAATCCTCAGAGAGTTACCATGTCAGTAACGGAACAAATTTAGCCTAAACTTAAAGCTGTTCTGAGTCTATACCACCAAGTTTAAAAGCAAATTATAGCTTTATATCCACAAGGAGAGGGAATTCACTGACAACAATGTTAAAATAATTATTAAAAATATATTTCATGTGTTTTAGATGGTAGAAAACAAACATGATGAGAGAAATAGAAGACATTAAACAGAGAGAGCATGTAGATAGTAAAAATATACCTGAAATGAAAAATAATGAAAGTGGATTATACATTACAGAGAAATATATTTTCAAAAATGTTACCTGTTGTTGATTGCTGTTGGGTGGATTTTGATGCATGGGGACCTCACGTGTGCAGGGTGGAATGCTCCATTGGCTTCAAGGATGTGTCCTGGTGGAAGCAGATCAACAGCCCTGTCATCTAGATGTCTCTGGGTGCCTTCCAACTGCCAGACTTTTGGCAGTGAATGCTTGACTATACACTCATGGACACAATTTCTCCCAATCTGATGGAAAATGTAAACGTACGTACAGGTCCAAGCATCTCAGTCTCAAGTGGATAGAGAAAACACACACATGGTGGGGAGACAACAGGATAAAGATAGCAGATATCTCACCCAAAACCATCGGGACAGGAGATACTGGATGAAGACGAACCTCTGCAATCTCTTAAGATGTAGATAGGAGTGCTCCTCCTGCTAGACTGAGAAGAAATGTGGGTTACAGACTGATGACTTTTCTTGACCCCAATCAGAGCTCTAGAGTCACAGGGAAACTGATGCCTGATATGCAAGGAAGACAGGAGCCTTTAGGAAGAGAGTTGTGAGAATCGAGTCATTTCTGACACAACAAGGGAAATGAAGATGATGTGCACCATGAAAGTACGTAAGAAGAATTCAGCTGAAATTTTAAAAGGCTAAATGTAAGCTATATGCAGAACAGATTATCTGTGAGGCTGGGCTCTATGATGTGGCATCAGGATTGGAGCAAGACTCATCAACAATCCGTGTTATGCAGATGACACAGCTGTGCTTCCTGAAACAGAGGAGGACCTGAAGTGCTTACTGCTGAAGGTCAAGGACTGCAGCTTTTATCATGGATTAAATCGGAACATCTATAAAATAGTCTCATTACTGGGCCAATAGGCAGCTTCAGGAGAGAGAAAGAGGGGAGAGGGAGGGGAGGAGAGAGGAGGGAAGGGGATAGGAAGGGAAAGGAGTGGAGGGGAGGTCAGGTGTGGGGAGCGGAGAGGAGGGGAGAGGAGAGGAGAGGAGAGGGGAGGGGAGGGGAGGGGAAGAGAGGAGAGGAGAGGAGAGGGGAGGGGAGGGGAGGGGAAGAGAGGAGAGGAGAGGAGAGGAAAGGGAATGAGATTGTTAACAACTTTACTTTGCTTGGCTCCAAAATCAACCCTCTTGGCACCAGCAGCCAGGAAACTAAAAGATGAATTGCGTTGGGAAAGTCTGCTGTAAGAGATCTCTCCAGAGTACTGAAAAGCAATGATGTCTGTCTAGATACTAACGTCTGCTGGATACAACCAGGCCTTTGCAATTACTTGCTATGCATCAGAGAGCTGGACAATGACTAGGGATGATAGAAGGAAAATTGATGACTTTGAGCTGTGGTACTGGAGAAGAGTATTGAGTATACTATGGACTACTAAAAGAACAAACAGGTTCATCCTAGAGAGGGTGAAATCAGGCTGCTCCTTAGAGGTAAGGATTCTGAAGTTTTGTCTGATATACTTTGGACATGTTGCAAGGCGGGATCAGTCTTGGAGAGGGATGTCATGCTTGAGAGTGTGGAGGCAAAGTGCAAGAGAGGAAGACTGGATGAGATGGATTGATTCAGAGATTGGGGTAATAGGAGTACTTGTATCAGAGACAATGAGGTTGGCACAGGACAGAGTAGGGTTTAGGGCTGTTGTACATAGGGTTGCTGAGTCACCGGTGACTTGATGGCACACAACAACAATAAGTGTAAGCTAACATGTGAAAATAAGATTCTTAGAGGTCACAGAAACAAGGAGTTTGTACTTACCTACAAATTGTTTTCCATTGGTCTCCATGGACCTAGACTTCTCAGTCCTTCTGATTTCCTTCATGTTCAACCCCACAAAACCCACCAGTCAAATTTTTACTTTTACTTGTAACTCCAGTTAAATTTTCTCCTCTGGAAAGTTTTGCTTCAAGCAGAACTCTGTCTCACGGCTGTCTATACCTTGTATATGTTTCCCTTATAGCTCTGCATTGAGTCTGCATGTTAACCTGCCTGTTCTCCCTTTTGGTTGATTTCTCTCTCTTCCATGCCTGCCATAATGATTGGCACATAGTGAGCCCTTATTTGTTAAATGAATGATTCATTTTCTTAATAACCATATGATGTAGCTTTATGTCTAGATCATCATTAAATTTGTGAAGAGAATGTGTTCCAAATCCCTTGCATGCGAACTAGTTAGAAATGGAATCAACTCCAACTAAGGTAGATGCCAAACCTCAACTCCTTAGAGAAAGATGTTATTGGAACTTCCAACCACTGCTTTAATGAGATTTAGGTAGGTAGTAAAGCAACTCAATTTTTATGAAGAAATTCTCCAAAGGGAAATAATAAATTCATTCTATAATTTTTTTAAAAAATTAGAGGCTAGTGACATTGATTTGGAAATAACGAAATGCAAAGTCAAGAGAGATTATGCAAAGTAAGTTTTCAAGTGCCTTGAATCAACCTTGTGTGAGCTAAGTGCCTTAGTTAACTCAACTGATTTTTTAAAAAAGTATTGTAATTGTGTTATTGACTTACTTCCAGGAATTAGAATTAAATGTGATTACCAGAAATTTGCAAGCCGTGACATTATAAAAAATTATTGGTATATAGGACAAGCAGTGTTGGGTGTGTGTAGTTTATAAGTGTGTTAAAACAGTAAAATAATGGCTTAGTGGAAGTTTAAAGATAAGTACACAGATGTGTTCACTACAGTAACTTTTAAGAATGGCTAATGTAAATCTCAAGATCAGAGTCTAATGTCACTGTATTCAGACTCACTCCTCCTCACAATGACACTGAAATTTTAAAGGAGATGATCTTGGTAATGGAAATAAAAACAGCTCTAAGTGAAAAAAAAATGCTGATGCTAGAATCAACCTCTTTATCCATGCTATTTTATAATGAGCCTTATTAACTAAAAGTCATGTAAGGTTAAGGAAGAGGGAATAATAAGTATGAAAAATACTATAAATAAAATATCTGTGAATTGTCTGTGTTTTACTAATCTGAGTCAGAATCTGCTTAACAGTAGATTATTGAGTGGGTTCTTGGTAAGTAAGGAGAGGGATGTGGTGGGAGAGGAGGAAATGGAAAGAGATTGGGGTGATAGGTCTTAATCAGCTATCTATGTTACTTAAAGGAAATTCATGTTTTGTCCTTGTGGAAAACAAGCCCTAACTACCTAAAGCTCTTGCATAAAGCCAGAGCCACTTTTATACTGCTTATATCCAGAAAGATAATAAAAAGAACCTTCTTTTCTTCATTCCATCAAACTTAGTGAAGAAAATTCTACTAGGAACATTGGATTTCTCAAGCCATATTATCTCAATTTTACTGAACGTTCTTACTATAAATGTCATTCCATTCTTATCAAGAATTTCCTAGAGTCTACATTGAGAATTAATGCTGACTAGCCATGTACTTCCTGTCACTGCTGTTATGGAATGTATAACCTAGTGGGAGAAATATACCAACAGAAATAAACCATAATTACAAATTGCAACAAATGCTATGAACTAACCAATAGGGAATAAAAGAAAAATTGTAAAGTGGCATATTTTACTGGCAGGTTTCAGGCAAAGCTTCTCTTAGGAGGTAATATTTTAGTTAAAACCTGAAACATTCAAAGGAACTAGCCATGTGGGGGCGGGGGTGTGTGTGTCTATGTGTCTATGTCAGTGTGTGTATGTGTATGCCTGTGTGTGCATTTTCCAGTCAGAGGAGAAATGTATAGAGCTTTAGAATGACACAACAAGGCAGAGGTGAAGATGAGAGATTGAAAGATGGCCACTGAATGGTACTGCAAGAGCTTAAATTGTAGCGGTATAGGCATGATCCCTTAGGACTTTATAAGTCAAGGTAATCAGTATGATTTTATTCTGGGTAACATGAGAAACACTGAAGGATTTTCAGCAGGCTTTTTGTTGTTGTTATGTGCCATCGAATCACCTGAAACTCATAGAAAGCATATGTACAATAGCTCTGAATCCTGCCCTGTCCTGAGCCAGTCTCACTCTGACACACCTGCTGCCATTACCTCAGTTACTGTGTCAATCCATCTCATCCTGAATCTTCCTCTCCTGAGCTGTCCCTCCACTCTTTCAACCATGATGTCCTTTTTCAAGGACTGGTCCTCTTGGTGATCTGCTCAAAGTAGGTGAGATAGAGCTTCAAAGTCCTTGCTTCCAAGGAGCAGCTTGCTTTCACCCTTTCAAGGACAGACCTGTTTGTTTTCTTGGCAGTCCACAGTATGTTCGATATTCTTCTCCAAGGCCACAACTCAAAGGCATCAATTCTTCTGTCATTCTTTGTCAACGTCCAGCTCTCTAATGTATCGCCTGGATTGGAGCCTCTAATTGTTCAGTATACTGAAAGAATGTGAAAGTAAAAATGGAGGTGGGCAGATTTGTCTTCTAGTCTACAATTGGATTGTGAGAATAGAAAATAAGTGCACCCACTTAGGGACTAGCCCTGAGCACAGGAAAAGTATCTAGTGTGTGCTTATGGAATGAATGGATGAATGAATGAATATAATATCTACAATCTGTGGTGTGCTGTATGCTTGTTTTTTTACATTTTAAACAGTAATTAAACAAAAATTAAATATATTGGAATATCTTTCATTAAGTGCTATACTATACTGATTTTCATTTTTAATTTTTTATGTATTCATTGCAAGTATCTTTTAAAAATATTTTCCCCTCAATTTTTTCCTTTGGTTTGCATACAATTATTCACATAGGTTGTGCTTCATTCATATACATTGTGTTTTATACAATCTTTCCTATATATGACATTTTATATCATTTACTATTGCCTTATTGCTAGTATTACCAGTATTTTCAAGTCTTCATGGAATCTTTCCTATTCCTTCACCCTCTGTTCTGCCCACTAACCTCTACTATCCTAGTTATTTTCTTCTCTTCTCTTTCCACCTTCTCCCCTTTTTCTTTTTAACATATGTACATATTGCTCAGTTAGCCTCCTATTTTGACAAAACTGGTCTTATGCAGTGTTTTTTTTTCTTATGTGACAGAATTAGTTCATTAAGCATAACACTTTCTAGACTCTCCCATGTTATACAGTATTTTACAAAATTGTTCCTTAGTGCTGCATAGTATTCCATTGTGTGGATGTACAACAGTTTTTTAATCATTCATTCGTTAGTGGGCTTTTTCTATTTTGCTGTTGTGAATAACACTGCTATGAACATAGTATTCATCTCAGTTTGAGTCTCAGTTCCGATTTCCTTGGGATATATTCCTAGGAGAAGAATAGCTAGGTCATCTGAAATTTCTATGTTCACATTTTTAAGGAAATGCCAAACTGCCTTCCAGAGGCTGTTTTATCATTTTACAATTCCACCATCAGTGAATAGTAGTTCGAATCTTTCTGCATTCTTTCAACATTTATTGTTGTTAAACCTTCCTACTGCTGCTGGAGTGAGATGGTATCTCAAACAACAATGAGATTTTATCTGGCATAAAATGAATATCTCATTCAGCTGGAAAAAATAAAAATAAAGAGTAAAGGGAAGATAGGTATTATTTCCCCCTCGATTCTTGTCCATGAGCTATTTATTCAACTCCTCTCTCAGTGAATGTCTTTGGCTAATTTAAGTAATCTGTATGTACTTGACCACAGGAAGTATATGTTGTTTCACTCTGGAGACTAAGGTGCGTCTGATACAGCCTATGGTCTTTGCAATCACTTGTTATGCATCAGAGAGCTAGACAATGACTAGGGAGGATAGAAGGAGAATTGATGCCTTTGAGTTGTGGTGCTGGAGAAGAGTATTGAATGTACCCTGGACTGCCAAGAAAACAAACAG